>NW_025728275.1:2253829-2481891 GCF_021461385.2 Schistocerca piceifrons
AAAATCCTGTCGTTTCCATAGAAAAGTTACTCGATTTAGAAGGAAATGTCATAGAACCCATAGTATTTCATAGAGACGCAATTTCTGTGTTAATTCGGCAATGTGAGGCAGCGAGGGATGCAGTAAAGAAGGAATAGTGCATCGGAAAGAAGATACTCGGATCCCAAAAGAAAATCCTGTCGTTTCCATAGAAACGTTACTCGATTTAGACGGTGAAGTCATAGAATCCATAGTGTATCAAAGAGACGCTATTTCAGTGTTAATTTGCTAATGTGAGGAAGCGAGAGATGCAGTAAAGAAGGAATAGTGCATCGTAAAGGAGATAGTCGTATCTTAAAAGAAAATCCAGTCGTCTCCATAGAAACGTTACTTTATTTAGAAGGAGATGTCCTAGGATCCATAGTATATCGTAGCGGCGCAATGTCTGTGTTAATTCGTCAGTGTGAGGAAGCGAGGGATGCAGTAAAGTAGTAATAATGCATCGGAAAGGAGATACTCGTATCCCAAAAGAAAATCTTGTCGTTCCATAGAAACGTTACTCGATTTAGAGGGAGAAGTCATAGAACCCATAGTATTTCATAGCGACGCAATTTCTGTGTTAATTCGTCAATGTGAGGGAGGGAGGGATGCAGTAAAGAAGGAATAGTGCATCGGAAAGGAGATACTCATATCCCAAAAGAAAATCCTGTCGTTTCCATTGATAAGTTGCTCGATTTAGAAAGAGATGTCATATAACACGTAGTGTATCATAGCGACGCAATTTCTGTGTTAATTCGTCAATGTGAAGGAGCGAGGTATGCATTAAAGCGGGAATAGTGCATCTGAAAGGAGAAAATCGTATCCCAAAAGAAAATCCTGTCATTTCCATAAAAACGTTACACGATTTAGAAGGAGATGTCCTAGAACTCATAGTATTTCATAGCGGCGCTATTTCTGTGTTAATTCGTCATTGTGAGTTAGCGAGGGATGCAGTAAAGAAGGAATAGTGCATCGTTAAGGAGATAGTCTTATCCCAAATGAAACATCCAGTCGTTTCCATAGAAACGTTACTCGATTTAGAAGGAGATGTCATAAAACACATTATATTTCATAGCGACGCAATTTCTGTGTTAATTCGTCAATGTCGAGGAGCGAGGTATGCATTAAAGAAGAAATATTTCATCGGAAAGGAGATACACGTATCCCAAAGGAAAATCCAATTGTTTCCATACAAACGTTACTCGTTTTAGAAGGTGATGCAATAGAACCAATAGTATTTCATAGCGCCGCAATTTCTTTGTAAATTCGTCAGTGTGAGGGGGCGAGGGATGCAGTAAAGAAGGAATGGTGCATCGGAAAGGAGATACTCGTATCCCAAATGAAAATCCTGGCGTTTCCAAAGAAAAATTACTCGATTTAGAAGGAGATGTCATAGAACCCATAGTATTTCATAGCGACGCAATTTCTGTGTTAATTCATCAATGTGATGGAGCGAGGGACGCAAAAAAGAAGGAATAGTGCAACGGAAAGGTGATATCGTACCCGAAAAGAAAATTCTGTCGTTTCCATAGCAACGTTACTCGATTTAGAAGGAGATGTCGTAGTATTTATAGTATTTCATAGCGACGCAATTTCTGTGTCAATTCGTCAATGTGAGGGAGCGAGGAATGCAGTAAAGAAGGAAAAGTGCATCAGAATTGAGATAGTCTTATCCCAAAAGAAAATTCTGTCGTTTCCATAGAAACGTTACTCGATTTAGAAGGTGAAGTCATAGTACACTTAGTGTTTCATAGCGACGCAATTTCTGTGTCAATTCGTCATTGTAAAGGAGCGAGGGATGCAGTAAAGAAGGAATAGTGCATCGGAAAGGAGATATTCGTATCCCAAAAGAAAATCCTGTCGTCTCCATAGAGACATTACTCGCTTTTTGGAAGGTGAAGCCATAGAACTCATAGAATTTCGTAGCGACGCAATTTCTGTGTTAATTCGTCAATGTGAGGGAGGGGGGGATGCACTAAAGAAGGAATAGTGCATCGGAAAATAGATACTCGTATCCCAAAAGAAAATCATGTCGTTTCTATTGAAACGTTACTCGTTCTGGAAGGAGATGGCATTAACCCTTAATACTTCATAGCCACGCAATTTCAGTGTTACTTCGTCACTGTGAAGGAGCGAGGGATGCAGTAATGAAGGAATAGTGCATCGGAAAGGAGATACTCGTATCCCAAAAGAAAATCCTGTCGTTTCCACACAAACGATACTCCATTTAGAAGGAAAAGTCATAGAACACACAGCATTTCATAGCGACGCGATTTCTGTGTTAATTCGTCAATGTGAAGGAGCGAGGGATGCAGTAAAGAAGGAATAGTGCATCGGAACGGAGATACTCGTACCCCAAAAGTGAAGTCCTGTCGGTTCCATACAAACGTTACTCGATTTAGAAGGAAAAGTCATAGAACACATACTATTTCATAGCGATGCAATTTCTGTGTTACTTCGTCAATCTGAGGAATCGGGGGATGCAGTAAAGAAGGAATAGTGCATCGGAAAGGAGATACTCGTATCCCAAATCAAAATCCTACCGTTTCCAAAGATTAATTACTCGATTTAGAAGGAGATGTCATAGAACACATAGTATTTCATAGCGACGAAATTTCTGTGTTAATTCGACAATGTGAGGGAGGGAGGGATGCAGTAGAGAAGGAATATTGCATCGGAAAGGAGATACACATATCCCAAAAGAACATCCTGTCGTTTCCATTGAAACGTTACTCGATTTAGAAGATCTCATGAACCCATAGTACTTCATAGCGACGCAATTTCTGTGTTAATTCGACAATGTGAGGGAGCGAGGGATGCAGTAAAGATGGATTAATGCATCGGAAAGGAGATACTCGTATCCCAAAAGAAAATCCTGTCGTTTCCATAGAAACGTTACTCGGTTTAGAAGGAGAAGTCATAGAACTCATAGTATTTCATAGCGACGCAATATCTGTGATAATTCGCCAATGTGAGGGAGGGAGGGATGCAGTAAAGTAGGAATAGTGCATCGGAAAGGAGATACTCATGGCCCAAAAGAAAATACTGTCGGTTCCGTTGAAACGTTACTCATTTTAGAAGGAGATGTCATCGAAACCATAGTACTTCATAGCGACGCAGATCCCGTGTTAATTCGTCAATGTGAGGGAGCGAGGGACGCAGTAAAGAAGGAATAGTGCATCGTAATGGACACAGTCGTATCCCAAAAGAAATTCCTGTCGTTTCCGTAGAAATATTATTCGATTTGGAAGGAGCTGTCTTAGAACACATAGTTTTTCATAGCGACGCAATATCTGTGTTAATTCGTCACGGTGAGGGAGCAAGGGATGCAGTAAATTAGGAATAGTGCATCGGAAAGGAGATACTCGTATCCCAAAAGAAAATCCTGCCGTTTCCAAAGAAAAATTACTCGATTTAGAAGGAGATGTCATGGAACCCATAGTTTTTCATAGCGACGCAATTTCTGTGTTAATTCGTTAATGTGAGGAAGCGAGGGATGCAGTAAAGAAGGAATAGTGCGTCGTAAAGAAAATAGTAGTATCCCAAAAGAAAATCCTGTTGTTTCCATAGAAACGTTACTCGATTTAGAACGAGATGTCATAGAACCCATAGTATATCATATCGACGCAATTTCTGTGTCAATTCGTCAATGTGAGAGAGCGAGGTATGCAGTAAAGAAGGAACAGTGCATCGTAAAGGAGATAGTCGTATCCCAAAAGAAAATCCTTTCGTTTCCATTGGAACGTTAATCGATTCAGAAGGAGAAGTCATACAACAAATAGTATTTCATAGCGACGCAATTTCTGTGTTAACTTGTCAATGTGAGGGGGCGAGGGATGCAGTAAAGAAGGAATAGTGGATCGGAAAGGAGATACTCGTATCCCAAAAGAAAATCCTGTCGTTTCCATTGTAACGTTACTCGATTTAGAAGGATATGTCATAGAACCCATAGTATTTCATAGCGACGCAATTTCTGTGTTGATTCGCCTATTTGAGGGAGCGAGGGATGCAGTAAAGAGGGAATAGTGCATCGGAAAGGAGATATTCGTATCCCAAAAGAAAATCCCGTCGTTTCCATAGAAACGTTACTCGAATTAGAAGGAGATTTCATATAACCCCTAGTATTTCACTTCGACGAAATCTCTGTGGTCAATCGTCAATTTGAGTGAACGAGGAATGCAGTAAAGAAGGAACAGTGCATCGGAAAGGAAATACTCGTATCCCAAAAGAAATTCCTGTCCTTTCCATAGAAACGTTACTCGATTGAGAAGGAGATGTCATAGAACCCATAATATTTCATAGCGACGCAATTTCTGTGTTAATTCGTCAAAGTGAGGGAGCGAAGGATGCTGTAAAGAAGGAATAGTGCATCGGAAAGGAGATACTCATATCCCAAAAGAAAATTCTGTCGTTTCCATAGAACCGTTTATCGATTTAGAACCAGATGTTATAGAATCCATAGTATTTCATAGGGACACAATTTCTGTGTTATTTCGTCAATGTGGGGGAGCGAGGGATGCAGTAAATTAGGAATAGTGCATCGGAAAGGAGTTACTCGTATCCCAAAAGAAAATCCTGCCGTTTCCTCAGAAACATTACTCGATTTAGAAAGAGATGTCATAGAACCCATAGCATTTCATAGAGACGCAATTTCTGTGTTAATACGTCAATGTGAGGGAGCGAGGGATGCGGTAAAGAAGGAATAGTGCATCGGAAAGGAGATGGTCGAATCCCAAAAGAAAATTCTGTAGTTTCCATAGTAACGTTACTCGATTTTGAAGGATATGTCATAGAACCCATAGTATTTCATAGCGATGCAATTTCTGTGTTGATTCGTCAATGTGAGGGAGCGAGGGATGCAGTAAAGAAGGAACAGTGCATCGGAAAGGAGATACTCGTATCCCAAAAGAAAATCCTGTCCTTTCCATAGCCCGCATCTCGTGGTCGTGCGGTAGCGTTCTCGCTTCCCACGCCCGGGTTCCCGGGTTAGATTCCCGGCGGGGTCAGGGACTTTCTCTGCCTCGTGATGGCTGGGTGTTGTGTGATGTCCTTAGGTTAGTTAGGTTTAAGTAGTTCTAAGTTCTAGGGGACTGATGACCATAGATGTTAAGTCCCATAGTGCTCAGAGCCATTTGTCCTTTCCATAGAAACGTTACTCGATTTAGAAGGAGATGGCATAGAACCCATAGCATTTTATAGAGACGCAATTTCTGTGTTATTTCGTCAATGTGAGAGAGAGAGGGATGCAGTAAAGAAGGATTGGAGCATCGGAATGGAGATACTCGTTTCCCAAAAGAAAATCAGGTCTTTTCCATAGAAACGTTTCTCGATTTAGAAGGATATGTCATAGAACCCATAGTATTTCATAGCGATGCAATTTCTGTGTTGATTCGTCAATGTGGGGGAGCGAGGGATGCAGTAAATTAGGAATAATGCATCGGAAAGTAGTTACTCGTATCCCAAAAGAAAATCCTGCCGTTTCCTCAGAAACATTACTCGATTTAGAAGGAGATGTCATAGAACCCATAGCATTTAATAGAGACGCAATTTCTGTGTTAATACGTCAATGTGAGGGATCGAGGGATGCGGTAAAGAAGGAATAGTGCATCGTAAAGGAGATGGTCGAATCCCTAAATAAAACCCTATCTTCTCAATGGGAACGTAACTCGATTTAGAAGGAGAAGTCATAGGACACATAGTATTTCATGGCGACGCAATTTCTGTGTTAATTCGTCAATGTGAGGGTGCGAGGGCTGCAGTAAAGAAGGAATTGTGCATCGGAAAGGAGATGCACGTATCCCAATAGATAATCCTTTCGTTTTCATAGAAACATTACTCGAATTAGAATGAGAAGTCATGGAACACACAGTATTTAATAGCGACGCAATTTTTGTGATAATTCGTCAATGTGAGGTAGCGAGGTATGCAGTAAAGAAGGAAAAGTGCTTCTTAAAGGAGATAGTCGTATCCCAAAAGAAAATCCTGTCGTTTCCATTGAAACGTAACTCGATTTGGAATGAGATGTCATAGAACCCATAGTATTTCATAAGGACGCAATTTCTGTGTTAAATCGTCAATGTGAGGGAGCGAGGGATGCAGTTAAAAAGGAATAGTGCATCGGAAAGGAGATACTCGTATGCCAAAAGTAAATTCTGTCGTTTCCATAGTAACGTTACTCGATTTAGAAGGATATGTCATAGAACCCATAGTATTTCATAGCGATGCAATTTCTGTGTTGATTCGTCAATGTGAGGGAGCGAGGGATGCAGTAAAGAAGGAATAGTGCGTCGGAAAGGAGATACTCGTATCCGAAAAGAATATCCCGTCTTTTCCATAGAAACGTTACTCGAATTAGAAGGAGATGTCATAGAACCCCTAGTATTTCACGGCGACGAAATCTCTGTGGTAAATCGTCAATGTGAGGGAGCGAGGAATGCAGTAAAGAAGGAACAGTGCATCGGAAAGGAGATACTCGTATCCCAAAAGAAAATCCTGTCCTTTCCATAGCCCGCATCTCGTGGTCGTGCGGTAGCGTTCTCGCTTCCCACGCCCGGGTTCCCGGGTTAGATTCCCGGCGGGGTCAGGGATTTTCTCTGCCTCGTGATGGCTGGGTGTTGTGTGATGTCCTTAGGTTAGTTAGGTTTAAGTAGTTCTAAGTTCTAGGGGACTGATGACCATAGATGTTAAGTCCCATAGTGCTCAGAGCCATTTGTCCTTTCCATAGATACGTTACTCGATTTAGAAGGAGATGTCATAGAACCCATAGCATTTCATAAAGACTCAATTTCTGTGTTATTTCGTCAATGTGAGAGAGGGAGGGATGCAGTAAAGAAGGAATAGTGCGTCGGAAAGGAGATAGTCGTATCCCAAAAGAAAATCCGGTCGTTTCCATAGAAACATTACTCGATTTAGAAGGAGATGTCATAGAACCCATAGTATTTCATAGGGACGCAATTTCTGTGTTAATTCGTCAATGTGAGGGAGCGAGGGATGCAGTAAAGAAGGAATAGTGCATCGGGAAGGAGATACTCGTATCCCAAAAGAAAATTCTGTCGTTTCCATAGTAACGTTACTCGATTTAGAAGGATATGTCACAGAACCCATAGTATTTCATAGCGGCGCAATTTCTGTGTTGATTCATCAATGAGAGGGAGCGAGGGATGCAGTAAAGAAGGAATAGTGCATCGGAAAGGAGATACTCGTATCCCAAAAGAAAATCCCGTGATTTCCATAGAAACGTTATTCGAATTAGTAGAAGATGTCATAGAACGCCTTGTATTTCACGGCGATGAAATCTCTGTCGTAAACCGTCAATGTGAGGGAGCGAGGAATGCAGTCAAGAAAGAATAGTGCATCGGAAAGGAGTTACTCGTATCCCAAATGAAAATCCTGTCCTTTCCATAGAAACGTTACTCGATTTAGAAGGAGATGTCATAGAACGCATAGTATAACATAGCCCCGCAATTTCTGCGTTAATTCGTCAAAGTGAGGGAGCGAGGGATGCAAGAAAGAAGGAATAGTGCGTCGGAAAGGAGATACTCGTATCCCATAAGAAAATCCAGTCGTTTCAATAGAAACGTTACTCGATTTAGAAGGAGATGTCATAGAACACATAATATTTCATAGCGACGCAATTTCTGTGTTAATTCGTCAATGTGAGGGAGCAAGAGATGCTGTTAAAAAGAAATAGTGCATCGGAAAGGAGATACTCGTATCCCAAAAGAAAATCCAATTATTTAATTAGAAACGTTACTCGATTTAGAAGGAGATGTCATAGAACCCATAGTATATCATTGCGACTCAAATTCGGTATTAATGCGTCAAGGTGAGGGGGCGAGGGATGCAGTAAATAAGGAATAGTGCATCGGAGGGCAGTTAGTCGTATCCCAAATAAAAACCTGTCGTTTCTATAGAAACGTTACTCGATTCAGAAGGAGAAGTCATAGAACCAATAGTATTTCATAGGGACGCAATTTCTGTGTTAATTCGTCAATGTGAGGGAGCGAGGGATGCAGTAAAGAAGGAATAGTGCATCGGGAAGGAGATACTCGTATCCCAAAAGAAAATTCTGTCGTTTCCATAGTAACGTTACTCGATTTAGAAGGATATGTCACAGAACCCATAGTATTTCATAGCGGCGAAATTTCTGTGTTGATTCGTCAATGAGAGGGAGCGAGGGATGCAGTAAAGAAGGAATAGTGCATCGGAAAGGAGATACTCGTATCCCAAAAGAAAATCCCGTGATTTCCATAGAAACGTTATTCGAATTAGTAGAAGATGTCATAGAACGCCTTGTATTTCACGGCGATGAAATCTCTGTCGTAAACCGTCAATGTGAGGGAGCGAGGAATGCAGTCAAGAAAGAACAGTGCATCGGAAAGGAGTTACTCGTATCCCAAATGAAAATCCTGTCCTTTCCATAGAAACGTTACTCGATTTAGAAGGAGATGTCATAGAACGCATAGTATAACATAGCCCCGCAATTTCTGCGTTAATTCGTCAAAGTGAGGGAGCGAGGGATGCAGGAAAGAAGGAATAGTGCATCGGAAAGGAGATACTCGTATCCCATAAGAAAATCCAGTCGTTTCAATAGAAACGTTACTCGATTTAGAAGGAGATGTCATAGAACCCATAATATTTCATAGCGACGCAATTTCTGTGTTAATTCGTCAATGTGAGGGAGCAAGCGATGTTGTTAAAAAGAAATAGTGCATCGGAAAGGAGATACTCGTATCCCAAAAGAAAATCCAATTATTTAATTAGAAACGTTACTCGATTTAGAAGGAGATGTCATAGAACCCATAGTATATCATTGCGACTCAAATTCTGTGTTAATGATTCAATGTGAGGGGGCGAGGGATGCAGTAAATAAGGAATAGTGCATCGGAAGGCAGTTAGTCGTATCCCAAAAAAAAACCTGTCGTTTCTATAGAAACGTTACTCGATTCAGAAGGAGAAGTCATAGAACCAATAGTATTTCATAGGGACGCAATTTCTGTGTTAATTCGTCAATGTGAGGGAGCGAGGGATGCAGTAAAGAAGGAATAGTGCATCGGGAAGGAGATACTCGTATCCCAAAAGAAAATTCTGTCGTTTCCATAGTAACGTTACTCGATTTAGAAGGATATGTCACAGAACCCATAGTATTTCATAGCGGCGCAATTTCTGTGTTGATTCGTCAATGAGAGGGAGCGAGGGATGCAGTAAAGAAGGAATAGTGCATCGGAAAGGAGATACTCGTATCCCAAAAGAAAATCCCGTGATTTCCATAGAAACGTTACTCGAATTAGTAGAAGATGTCATAGAACCCCTTGTATTTCACGGCGATGAAATCTCTGTCGTAAACCGTCAATGTGAGGGAGCGAGGAATGCAGTCAAGAAGGAACAGTGCATCGGAAAGGAGTTACTCGTATCCCAAATGAAAATCCTGTCCTTTCCATAGAAACGTTACTCGATTTAGAAGGAGGTGTCATAGAACGCATAGTATAACATAGCCCCGCAATTTCTGCGTTAATTCGTCAAAGTGAGGGAGCGAGGGATGCAGTAAAGAAGGAATAGTGCATCGGAAAGGAGATAGTCGTATACCGAAAGAATTTCCTCTCGTTTGAGTAGAAACGTTACTCGATTTGCAAGGAGATGTCATAGAACCCATAGTATATCATAGCGGCGCAATTCCTGTGTTAATTCGTCAATGTGAGGGAGCGACGGATGCAGTAAAGAAGGAATAGTGCATCGGAAAGGAAATAGACGTAGACCAAATGAAAACCTGTCGTTTCTATAGAAACATTATTCGATTTAGAAGGATATGTCATAGAACCCATAGTATTTCATACCGACGCAATATCTGTGTTGATTCGTCAATGTGAGGCAGCGAGGTATGCAGTAAATAAGGAATAGTGCATTGGAGAGGAGATACTCGTGTCACAAAAGAAAATCATGTCGCCTCCAAAGAAATGTTACTCGATTTATAAGGAGATGTCTCAGAAGCCATAGTATTTCACAGCGACGCAATTTCTGTGTTAATTCGTCAATGTGAAGGAGCAGGGGGTGCAGTAAAGAAGGAATAGTGCATCGAAAAGGAGCTACTCGCATCCCAAAATAAAATCCTGTCGTTTCCATAGAAAAGTTACATGATTTTGAAGGAGACGTCATAGAACACATAGTATTTCATAGCGACGCAAATTCTGTGTTGATTCGTCAATGTGAGGGAGCGAGGGATGCAGTAAAGAAGGAATAGTGCGTCGGAAAGGAGATACTCGTATCCGAAAAGAATATCCCGTCTTTTCCATAGAAACGTTACTCGAATTAGAAGGAGATGTCATAGAACCCCTAGTATTTCACGGCGACGAAATCTCTGTGGTAAATCGTCAATGTGAGGGAGCGAGGAATGCAGTAAAGAAGGAACAGTGCATCGGAAAGGAGATACTCGTATCCCAAAAGAAAATCCTGTCCTTTCCATAGCCCGCATCTCGTGGTCGTGCGGTAGCGTTCTCGCTTCCCACGCCCGGGTTCCCGGGTTAGATTCCCGGCGGGGTCAGGGATTTTCTCTGCCTCGTGATGGCTGGGTGTTGTGTGATGTCCTTAGGTTAGTTAGGTTTAAGTAGTTCTAAGTTCTAGGGGACTGATGACCATAGATGTTATGTCCCATAGTGCTCAGAGCCATTTGTCGTTTCCATAGATACGTTACTCGATTTAGAAGGAGATGTCATAGAACCCATAGCATTTCGTAAAGACTCAATTTCTGTGTTATTTCGTCAATGTGAGAGAGGGAGGGATGCAGTAAAGAAGGAATAGTGCGTCGGAAAGGAGATAGTCGTATCCCAAAAGAAAATCCGGTCGTTTCCATAGAAACATTACTCGATTTAGAAGGAGATGTCATAGAACCCATAGTATTTCATAACGACGCAATTTCTGTGTTAATTCGTCAAGGTGAGGGAGCAAGCGATGCTGTTAAAAAGAAATACTGCATCGGAAAGGCGATACTCGTATCCCAAAAGAAAATCCAATTATTTAATTAGAAACGTTACTCGATTTAGAAGGAGATGTCATAGAACCCATAGTATATCATTGCGACTCAAATTCTGTGTTAATGATTCAATGTGAGGGGGCGAGGGATGCAGTAAATAAGGAATAGTGCATCGGAAGGCAGTTAGTCGTATCCCAAAAAAAAACCTGTCGTTTCTATAGAAACGTTACTCGATTCAGAAGGAGAAGTCATAGAACCAATAGTATTTCATAGGGACGCAATTTCTGTGTTAATTCGTCAATGTGAGGGAGCGAGGGATGCAGTAAAGAAGGAATAGTGCATCGGGAAGGAGATACTCGTATCCCAAAAGAAAATTCTGTCGTTTCCATAGTAACGTTACTCGATTTAGAAGGATATGTCACAGAACCCATAGTATTTCATAGCGGCGCAATTTCTGTGTTGATTCGTCAATGAGAGGGAGCGAGGGATGCAGTAAAGAAGGAATAGTGCATCGGAAAGGAGATACTCGTATCCCAAAAGAAAATCCCGTGATTTCCATAGAAACGTTACTCGAATTAGTAGAAGATGTCATAGAACCCCTTGTATTTCACGGCGATGAAATCTCTGTCGTAAACCGTCAATGTGAGGGAGCGAGGAATGCAGTCAAGAAGGAACAGTGCATCGGAAAGGAGTTACTCGTATCCCAAATGAAAATCCTGTCCTTTCCATAGAAACGTTACTCGATTTAGAAGGAGGTGTCATAGAACGCATAGTATAACATAGCCCCGCAATTTCTGCGTTAATTCGTCAAAGTGAGGGAGCGAGGAATGCAGTAAAGAAGGAATAGTGCATCGGAAAGGAGATAGTCGTATCCCGAAAGAATTTCCTCTCGTTTGAGTAGAAACGTTACTCGATTTGCAAGGAGATGTCATAGAACCCATAGTATTTCATACCGACGCAATTTCTGTGTTGATTCGTCAATGTGAGGCAGCGAGGGATGCAGTAAATAAGGAATAGTGCATTGGAGAGGAGATACTCGTGTCACAAAGAAAATCATGTCGCCTCCAAAGAAATGTTACTCGATTTATAAGGAGATGTCTCAGAAGCCATAGTATTTCACAGCGACGCAATTTCTGTGTTAATTCGTCAATGTGAAGGAGCAGGGGGTGCAGTAAAGAAGGAATAGTGCATCGGAAAGGAGCTACTCGCATCCCAAAATAAAATCCTGTCGTTTCCATAGAAAAGTTACATGATTTTGAAGGAGACGTCATAGAACACATAGTATTTCATAGCGACGCAAATTCTGTCTTAATTCGTCAATTTGAGGGTGCCAGGAGTTCAGTAATGAAGGATTAATGCAGCGGAAAGGAGATACTCGTATACCAAAAGAAAATCCTGTCATATCCATTGTAACGTTACTCGATTTAGAAGGAGATGTCATAGAATTAATAGTATATCTTAGCGACGCTATTACAGTGTAGATTCGTCAATGTGAGGGAGCGAGGGATGCAGTAAAGAATGAATAGTGCATCGGAAAGGAAATACTCGTATCCTCAAAGAAAATCCTGTCGTTTCCATAGAAACGTAACTCGAATTAGAAGGAGATGTCATACACCGCATAGTCTTTCATAGCGACGCAATTTCTGTGTTAATTCTTCAATGTGAGCGAGCGAGGGATGAAGTAAAGAAGGAATTGTGTATCGGAAAGGAGATACTCGTACCCAAAAGAAAATCCTGTCGTTTCCATAGATACGTTACTTTAATTAGCAGGAGATGTCATTGAACCCATTGTATTTCACAGCGACGCAATTTCTGTGTTAATTCGTCAATGTGAGGGAGCGAGGGATGTAGTAAAGATGGAATAGTGCATCGGAATGGAGATAGTCGTATTCCAAAAGAAAACCCTGTCGTTTCCATAGAAACGTTACTCGATTTGGAAGGAGATGTCATAGAACCCATAGTTTTTTTGTTAGCGACGCAATTTCTGTGTTAATTCGTCAATGTGAGGGAGCGAGGGATGTAGTAAAGATGGAATAGTGCATCGGAAAGGAGATACTCGTATCCCAAAAGAAAATCCTGTCGTTTCCATATAAACGTTACTATATTTAGTAGGAGAAGTCATATTACCCATAGTATTTCATAGCGACGCAAAATTCAGTGTTAATTCGTCAATGTGAGGACACCAGCAGTGCAGTAATGAATTATTAGTGCATTGGAAAATGAGATACTCGTATCCCAATAGAAAATCCTGTCGTTTCCATAGTAACGGTACTCGATTTAGATGCAGAAGTCATGGAACCTATAGTATTTCATAGCGACGCAGTTTCTGTGTTAATGTGTCAATGTGATGGAGTGAGAGATGCAGTAAAGAATTAATAGTGGATCGGAAAGGAGATACTCGTTTCCCAAATGAAAATCCTGTCGTTTCCATAGAAACGTTACTCGATTTACAAGGAGATGTCATAGTAACCATAGTATATCATAGCGCCGCAATTTCTGTGTTAATTCGTTAATGTGAGGGAGCGCGGGATGCAGTAAAGATGGAATAGTGCATCGGAAAGGAGATACTCGTATCGCAAAAGTAAATCCTGTCGTTTCCATAGAAACGTTACTCGAGTTAGAAGGATATGCCAAGGAACACATAGTATACCATAGCGACGCAATTTCTGTGTTAATTAGTCAATGTGAGGGTGCGAGGGATGCAGTAAAGAAGCAATAGTGCATCGGAAAGGAGATACTCGTATCACAAAGAAAAATCATGTCGTTTCCAAAGAAACGTAACTCGATTTAGAAGGAGATGTCATAGAACCTTTTGTGGCGGCGTTCGTAGCGACAAACAATTCGCTGTAGAAACGGCTTACGAAGTTACCGCCACACTTTTAATAGCGGGCCGACCGGTCCGCTGGAACAGTGAACAGAAAGATGAAAACCCAAACTCTCTGATTAAATAAAAGTCCTTACTTATCTTTATTAACGAAGATACAGAAACACAGTAGTGAACTCCGTGTCTACAGGAATCTGTCTAGTTCGAGTCGGAGCGGCTAGGTCAGCGTCGGCTGACGACAAACAACAACTCTGCTGCGATGAACACACAACTGACTAGCAAGTACACAATTCGGTGGCGAGTATACAACTGAGCGGCGATTACAGAACTGTCCTAGCGCTCGCGACTCCAGCGCTTAAGAAACCAGAAGCCAGAGGTGGCGCGCGCAGACTTGCGGCGATTTCCTGTCTCGCTGGCGCTGCTTATGCGGACGGCTTCCGGACTTTGATGCTGCCAAGCTCTTGGCAGTTGGCTCGGGTGGCATTACTGGCTAGGATATAACACTCCTCCCCCCCCCAAATCGCCGCACCGTCGTTGAGTAATGACGTGGTGAGCGTCGACGGCGGGGGAGGGGTCTGGCCGCAGGCGTAGCAGAAGAGACCGGGGCGGCGACAGTTGTCGGTGGCAGTCCCCGGTCCGCACCCCAGCATCGGCTGCGTGGGGCCTAGGGAAACACCGACTGAAAACCGAGGTCAGGGTGCACGCCTGTGACCTCGGGCGCAGCTTCTGGTACTGGACGCGACGGGCGTCGGGACCCACGAAGAGAGGCAGCGTCTCCTGACGCTGCTTCGACGGCTGCTGAGTGGGCGCCGGACAAGGCGCTGCGGTGTCAGACTCCTTGGGGGTGCCCAAGGAAAGCGGCTGCAGGACAGGCTGCACAGCCACCGCTTGGGAAGGCAGCCCGGCTGAGGGGTCGACGTCCATCAGCTCCGAAGGCGGTGGCGACTGAAGAGGGACCGCAGGCGCCGGAGCGACCACCTGGGGCGCTCCCGGATGAAGCTGCGCGGGAGGCATCAACGGGACGGGCTGTCGGCGTGGTAACGGCGACGGCTGCTGCTGCTGCCCTGGGGGCGGCAGCGAAGCCGGAAGGCGCGGCTGGAACCCGCCGCGGACCAAATCTGTGGACAAAGAACGAGCGGCAGAATCCGGGCGGCCAGCGCGGCGCAACTGGTTCTGATGCCTCCTGTGCACCCCAGTAGCACCTTGAACAGTATAAAAACCGCGACCCTGGACACTTATCACGGTACCACGTTCCCAACGACGGCGACCGTGATAAACTCTGAAAAAAACGGCGTCGTTGCGCTGAAAACGCCTGCGATGCTCAGAAGCGGCGGGTCGATCCGGGGGGTGCAACAACCGTAGTAGGGTGCGATGACGACGGCCGTGGAGAAGCTCCGCAGGCGAAGGGCCGTCGCGTGGCGTGGTCCGGTACGACGACAGGAACGTGATGAGGACCTGCTGACGAGAGTGCGTAGCACGAAGGCGGTCCATATGATCCTTGAATGTGCGTACAAAACGTTCCGCTGCACCATTCGATTGAGCGTGGAACGGCGGAGTAAGAACATGGCGAATGCCATTGGCAGAACAAAAACTTTCAAATTCAGCAGAGGTAAATTGTGGACCATTGTCAGACACTAAAACTTCTGGAAGACCCTTAATACAAAAAATTGAAGTCAACGCCTGTATAGTTTGTGCAGACGTTGTAGACTGCATGGGCACAGCAAACGGAAAATTACTAAATGCATCTATCACGATGAGCCAACGAGAATTCCAATATGGACCAGCGAAATCAATATGTACTCGCTGCCAGGGACCGGCAGGGCGTGCCCACTCAAAATCGCGTTGAGGCGGAGCAGCTTGGTGTTCGGCACACGTCGAACAATCTGTAGACATCTGCGTAATCTGCTTATCAATGCCGATCCATGTACAATGACGGCGGGCAAGCTGCTTGGTGCGGACCACTCCCCAATGACCTTGGTGCAACAAGTCGAGGACCTTGGATTGGAGCACTTGGGGAACCACTACACGAAGCTGGTCATTCTCGGTGCGTAACAGCAAAACTCCGTGCGAAACAGACAACAGATGACGTTGCGGATAATAGCAACGAACCACAGGATCCGATATGTCCTTTGCCTTGGACGGCCAACCACGTTGAACAAAACGTATTAGTAAACTCAGATGAGGATCCGTAGCTGTCTCACGTGCCACCTGACGATAATCAATCGGAAAATCCCGGAGGGATTGATGCTCATCGGCGTCAATCTGATGGCAAGAGTCGTCAGAGGAATCGAAGACATCATCCGCAGCAATCGGCAATCTAGAAAGCGCGTCAGCGTTTGCATGCTGAGCTGTAGGGTGATACAGTATCTCATACTGGTATTGTGATAACAAAAGAGCCCAACGTTGTAGTCTCTGAGCTGTCCGCTGAGGAACTGGTTTAGACGGATGAAACAGTGACGTCAGGGGCTTGTGATCTGTTACTAAACAGAATGGTCTACCATAGAGGTAGTGATGGAATATTGTGACACCGAACACAATAGCCAACGCTTCCTTGACCAATTGGCTATAATTACACTGAGCTTTGTTTAGCAATTTAGATGCGAACGCAATAGGACGTTCGGTGTTACCGACTCGGTGAGACAACACAGCACCGAGGCCGAAAGAAGAGGCATCACAAGCTAACACCAGAAGCTTGTTAGGGTCGTAATGGACCAGACAACGATCATTCAATAAAGCCTCTTTAAGCTGCTGAAAGGCGGATTGGCAATCAGCTGACCACACAAACGGAACATTCTTACGGCGGAGACGATGCAACGGTGCAGCAATCTGTGATGCATTAGGTATAAACATAATATAATATGTCAATTTGCCAAGAACTGCTTGCAATTCATGCAAATTGCGAGGGGCGGGCAAATCACGAATAGCTGCTAAATGTGACTGGGAGGGATGAATGCCTTGAGCATTAATAACATGTCCCAGATACTCCATCTCCGTAAGGAAAATTGAACATTTATCGATGTTGCAACGTAGGCCTGCCTGAGACAACACTGTAAACAAACACTCCAAATTACGGAAATGTTCAGCAGGCGTCCGACCGGACACAACAATATCGTCTAAATAGTTGCAACACGATGGCACATTAGCCAGAAGTTGTGACAAAAAACGCTGAAAAACAGCTGGAGCTGACGCACAACCAAAAGGCAAACGCAGGAAGCGGAACAACCCCAACGACGTGTTTATGACAAAATACTGTTGTGATTGCTCGTCGAAGGGCAATTGCAAATATGCTTCACGGAGATCAATTTTATCAATTTTGGAAAAGAAACGAGCTTCCCCTAACATATCCATCAGCTCGTCCGGTCTAGGCAAAGGAAAAGAATCAATGACAGTCTGAGGATTAACTGTCGACTTAAAATCAGCACACAAACGTAACTTGCCAGACGGTTTCTTTATAATAACTAAGGGAGAAGCCCACTGGCTCGCTGAAACGGGTTGAATAACACCATTGTTTTGCCAACGACGAAGTTCATCTGCTACAGGTGTCCGGAGGGCGTGAGGCACTGGACGAGCACGAAAAAATCGAGGCTGAGCATTATCTTTCAACGTAATATGAGCGGCAAAGTTCGCAGCACAACCTAGTTCGTCTTTAAATATGTCACTGTATTGTTTACACAAATCGGTTATGCTGTCTTGAGGAACAACAACAGAATTAATTTGCAACACATTGTCTTGGATAGACAGGCCAAACAAGTCAAAACAGTCTAATCCGAAAATGTTTCCACTGTCTGTAGCGCGGAGCACTGTGAATGAAACTGTTTTTGTATTGCCACGGAATGTGGCTGGCACGCCACATACACCTAACACAGGAATTTGTTCTCCACTATAAGTAGCCAAAGAATGTTTTGCCGCTGAAAGTGTAGGGCGGCCGAAAGCCGCATACGTAGCACTATTTATGAGAGTCACAGACGCACCAGTGTCTAATTGAAAATTGGAGGTCTTATCCTGGATGCGTAGCTTCACAAATAGTTTATTACACTGTCTCTGGATCGGTGCAGTGGAGGCGGAAGAAACAAAATCAGCGCGTTTAGCGCGTGTTCGCTGTTACGACAACTCGTGGGTTGGGCGGGTGGAACAACAACTCCCGCTTGGCTTGCAGTCTGTACATTACTTTTTACAGCGTTTGAATTACGCTTGGGTCGCATAGCAGAGGGCTGGGTGGGTGGCTTATTGCGAACAAGTTTATTACCCACACGAACCGTGGAAGAGTCTTTAAACGCGACCTTCTGGGCGGGCTGGCTTTGAAGAACATGAATATCCATGGGCTGGGCAGCACTAGAATTGTTCTTGCGTTTACGCAAACAAACAGTCTGGATGTGTCCTTTCCTTTGACAAAAGTGACAAACCGCGTTTCTTAACGGGCAACGTTCACGAGGATGAGCAAGAACACACTTAGGGCAAGACTTAACTCTATCATTTTGCACACGCGGCTGACGAATGTGTTTAACATGACGCGGCCGGCTAGTGTTTACAGTCTGACTCTGCCGGTGGGGCCGCGGGCGTGACATAACTTGCTTAGCACAGGCAATTTAGAAATACATGGCTGATCTAACTCACACTCAGCATAGTCAAAAGTATCTTGGGCTTCAATGATGTTCATCACAGTCTCTAATGACGGGTCAGGCAACTTTAAGATAGCAGCACGAATACGAGAATCTGCAATGTTTTGAGTAATAGCGTCTCGTAACATGACATCACTGTAGGAAGCTCCACACACACAATTAAATCGGCACTGACGGGTGAGGCCCCGTAAATCTGTTAACCACTGTTTATTAGATTGATGTGGCAGTTTCTGTAATCTGAAGAACCTGAATCTGGCTGCAGCCACATGAACTCGCGACTCGAAATACTCAGCAAGCTTGTTAACAACAACGTCATAGTCTAAAGCTTCTGGCTTGGATTCCGGGAACAACTTACAAAGTAGTCGATAGACTTCCACGCCTGCAGTGGAAATTAAATAAAGCTGCCGCTCAGTACCCGTGATTTTGTAGACTGTCATGTGCGCCTGCAACTGCGCGAAATATTCTCGCCATTCTTCTCTTGATCCATCAAAAGCACGGAAAGGTGGTGCTGCCTGTGCTTGTTCCTGTTGTGTTGGAAGATTAGCCGCTTGTTTGGCGATTGCTTCCACCAGACTTTGTATTTGCTGACTCTGTATCAAGATGACCTGTTGTAATTCGGCAGACATAGTCAACATAAATTAAACCAGCATCCCAAAATTTTATCGCTATAATTAGTATAACCAGAAACAAGTTGAACCAGCCCTGCACACGAGTTCGGAAGCCCTCGTCGCCAGTTTTGTGGCGGCGTTCGTACCGACAAACAATTCGCTGTAGAAACGGCTTACGAAGTTACCGCCACACTTTTAAAAGCGGGCCGACCGGTCCGCTGGAACAGTGAACAGAAAGATGAAAACCCAAACACTCTGATTAAATAAAAGTCGGTAATTATCTTTATTAACGAAGATACAGAAACACAGTAGTGAACTCCGTGTCTACAGAAATCTGTCTAGTTCGAGTCGGAGAGGCTAGGTCAGCGTCGGCTGACGACTAACAACGACTCTACTGCGATGAACACACAACTGACTAGCAAGTACACAATTCGGTGGCCAGTATACAACTGAGCGGGAATACAGAACTGTCCTAGCGCTCGCGAATCCAGCGCTTAAGAAACCAGAACCCAGCGGTGGCGCGCGCAGACTTGCGGCGATTTCCTCTCTCGCTGGCGCTGCTTATGCGGACGGCGTCCGGACTTTGATGCTGCCAACCTTTTGGCCGCGGGTTCGGGTGGCATTACTGGCTAGGATATAACTGAACCCATAGTATTTCATAGGGACGCAATTTCTGTGTTAATTCGTCAATGTGAGGGAGCGAGGGATGCAGTAAAGAAGGAATAGTGCATCGGAAAGGAGATACTCGCATCCCAAAATAATATCCTGTCGTTTCCATAGAAATGTTACTCGATTTTGAAGGAGACGTCATAGAACACATAGTATTTCATAGCGACGCAATTTCTGTGTTAATTCATCTATGTGGGGGTGCCAGGAGTGCAGTAATGAAGGATTAGTGAAGCGGAAAGGACACACTCGTATACCAAAAGAAAATCCTGTCGTTTCCATAGTACTGTTACTCGATTTAGAAGGAGATGTCATAGAACCCATAGCGCTTCATAGCGACGCAATATCTGTGTTGATTCGTCAATGTGAGGGAGCGAGGGATGCAGTAAAGAAGCAATAGTGCATCGGAAAGGAGATACTCGTATCACAAAAGAAAATCATGTCGTTTCCAAAGAAACGTAACTCGATTTAGAAGGAGATGTCATAGAACCCATAGTATTTCATAGCGACGCAATTTCTGTGTTAATTCGTCAATGCGAGGGATGCAGTAAAGAAAGAATATTGCATCGGATAGGAGATAGTACTATCCCAAAAGAAAATACTGTCGTTTCCATAGAAACGTTACTCGATTTGAAGGAGACGTTATAGAACACATAGTATTTCATAGCGACGCAATTTCTGTGTTAATTCGTTTATGTGAGGGAGCGCGGGATGCAGTAAAGATGGAATAGTGCATCGGAAAGGAGATACTCGTATCGCAAAAGTAAATCCTGTCGTTTCCATTGAAACGTTATTCGATGTAGAAGGATATGCCAAGGAACACATAGTATTTCATTGCGACGCAATGTCTGTCTTAATTTGTCAATGTGAGGGAGCGAGGGATGCAGTAAAGTTGGAATAGTGGATCGAAAAGGAGATACTCGTATCCCAAAAGAAAATCCTGTCGAGTCCATAGAAACGTTACTCGATTAAGAAGGAGAAGTCAGAGAACCCATAGTAATTAATAGCGACGCGATTTTTTGTGTTAATTCGTCTATGTGAGGACGTCAGGAGTGCAATAATGAAGGATTAGTGCAGCAGAAAAGAGATACTCGTATCCGTAAGAAAATCCTGTAGTTTCCATGGTATTATTACTCGATTTAGGTGGAGATGTCATAGAATCCATAGTGTCTCATAGCGACGCAATATCTGTGATGATTCGTAAATGTGAGGGAGCGAGGGATGCAGTAAAGAAGGAATAGTGCATCGGAAAGGAGATACAAGTGTCTCAAAAGAAATTCATGTCGTCTCCAAAGAAATGTAACTCGATTTAGAAGGAGATGTCATAGAATCCATAGTGTCTCATAGCGACGCTATTTCAGTGTTGATTCGTCAATGTGAGGGAGCGAGGGATGCAGTAAAGAAGCAATAGTGCATCGGAATGGAAATACTCGTATCCCAAAAGAAAATCCTGTCATTTCCATAAAAACGTAACTCGATTTATAAGGCGATGTCATAGACCCCATAGTGTTTCATTGCGACGCAATTTCTGTGTTAATTCTTCAATGTGAGGGAGCGAGGGATTCAGTAAAGAAGGAATAGTGCATCGGAAAGGAGATACTCGTATCCCAAAAGAAAATCCGGTCGTTTCCATAGAAACGTTTCTCGATTTAGATCGAGATGTCATAGAAAACGTAGTATTTCTTAGCGACTCAATATCTGTGCTAATTCGTCAATCTGTGGGAGTGAGGGATGCAGTAAAGAAGGAATAGGGCATCGGAAAGGAGATACTCGTATCATAAACAAAAATCCTTTCGTTTCCATAGAAACGTTACTCGAATTAGAAGGAGATGTCATAGAACCCATTTCATTTCACGGCGAAACAATTTCTGTGTTAATTCGTAAATGTGTGGCCGCGAGGGATGCAGTAAAGAAGGAACAGTGCATCGGAAAGGAGATACTCGTATCCCGAAAGAAAATCCTGTACTTTCCATAGAAACGTTACTCGATATGGACGGAGATGTCATAGAACACATAGAATTTCATAGCCCCGCAATTTCTGTGTTAATTCGTCAATGTGAGGGAGCGAGGGATGCAGTAAAGAAGGAATAGTGCATCGGAAAGGAGAAACCCGTATCCCAAAAGAAAATCCAGTCGTTTCCAATGAGACATGTCTCGATTGAGAAGGATATGTCATACAACCCATAGTATCATAGCGACGCAATTTATGTGTTAATTCGTCAATGTGAGGGAGAGAGGGATGCAGTAAAGAAGGAATAGTGCAGCGGAAAGGAGATACTCGTATACCAAAAGATAATCCTGTCGCTTCCATAGAAACGTTACTCGGTTTAGAAGAAGATGTCATAGACCCCATAGTAATTCATAGTGACGCAATTTCTGTGTTAATTCGTCAATGTGAGGGCGCGAAAGATGCAGTAAAGAAGGAATAGCGCATCGGAAAGGAGATACTCGGATCCCAAAATAAAATCCTGTCGTTTCCATAGAAAAGTTACTCGATTTTGAAGGAGACGTCATAGAACACATAGTTTTTCATAGCGACGCAATTTCTGTGTTAATTCGTCAAAGTGGGGGTGCCAGGAGAGCAGTAATGAAGGATTAGTGCAGCAGAAAGGAGATACTCGTATACCAAAAGAAAATCCTGTCGTTTTCATAGTATTGTTACTCGATTTAGAAGGAGATGTCGTAGAACCCGTAGTGCTTCATAGCGACGCAATATCTGTGTTGATTCGTCAATGTGAGGGATCGAGGGATGCAGTAAAGAAGGATTGTGCATCGGAAAGGAGATAGTCGTATCCCATATGAAAATCCTGTCGTTTCCACAGAAACGTTACTCGATTTAGAAGGATATGTCATACAACCAATAGTATTTCATAGCGACGCAATTCCTGTGTCAATTCGTCGAAGTGAGGGTGCGAGGGATGCAGTAAAGAACGAATAGTGCATCGGAAAGGAGATAGTCGTATCCCAAAAGGAAAAGCTGTCGTTTCCATTGAAACATTACTCGATTAAGATGGAGATGTCATAGAACTCATAGTAATTCATTGCGACGCAATTTCTGTGTTAACTCGTCAATGTGAGGGAGCGAGGGATGCAGTAAGGAAGTAATAGTGCATCGGTAAGGAGATAGTCTTGTATCAAAATTAAATCCTTTCGTTTCCATGGAAACGTTACACGATTTGGGAGCAGAAGTCATGGAGCACATAGTATTTCATAGCGACGCAATTTCTACGTTAATTCGTCAAAGTAAGGGAGCGAGGGATGCAGTAAAGAAGGAATTGTGCATCGCAAAAGAGATACTCGTATCCCAAAAGAAAATCCAGTCCTTTCCATAGAAACGTTAGTCGATATAGAGGGAGATATCATAGAACCTATAGTATTTCATATCCCCGCAATATCTGTGCTAATTCGTCAATGTGAGGAAGCGAGGGATGCAGTAAAGAAGGAATTGTGCATCGGAAACGTGATAGTCGTATCCCAAAAGAAAATCCTGTCGTTTCCATAGAAACGTTACTCGATTTAGAAGGATATGTCATACAACCAATAGTATTTCATAGCGACGCAATTTCTGTGTTAATACATCAATATGAGGGAGCGAGGGATGCAGTAAAGATAAAATAGTACTTCGGAAACGAGATAGTCGTATCCCAAAAGAAAATCCTGAAGTTTCCATAGAACCGTTTCCTGATTTAGAAGGCGATGTCATAGAACCCATAGTATTTCAAAGCGACGCAATTTCTGTGTTAATTCGTCAATGTGAGGGAGCGAAGGATGCAGTAAATAAGAAATAGTGCATCGGAAAGGAGATACTCGTATCCCAAAAGAAAATCCGGTCGTTTCCATAGAAACATTACTCGATTTACAACGAGATGTCATAGAACCCATAGTATTTCTTAGCTACGCAAATTTTGTCTTAATTCTTGAATGTGAGGGTTCGAGGGATGCAGTAAAGAAGGAATAGTGCATCGGAAAGGAGAAAGTCATATCCGAAAAGAAAATCCTTTCGTTTCCATTGAAAGGTTACTTGATGTAGAAGGAGATGTCATAGAACCCATAGTATTTCATACGACCCAATTTCTGTGTTAATTCGCCAATGTGAGGGTGAGAGGGATGCACTAAAGAATTAATAGTGCATCGGAAAGGAGATACTCGATTCCCAAAAGAAAATCCTGTCGTTTCCATAGAATCATTACTCGATTTAGAATAAGAAGAAATGGAACCCATAGTACTTCATAGCTACGCAAACTCTGTGTTTATTCGTCAATGTGAGGGAGCGAGGAATGCATTAAAGAATGAAAAGTGCTTCTTAAAGGAGATAGTCGTATCCAAAATGAAAATCCTCTCGTTTCCATAGAAACGTTACCCGATTTAGAAGGAGAAGTCATAGAACACGTTGTATTTCATAGCGACGCAATTTCAGTGTTGGTTCGTGAATATGAGGGAGCGAGGCACGCAGTAAAGAAGGAATAGAGCATCGGATAGGAGATACTCGTATCCCAAAAGAAAATCCTGCCGTTTCCATTGAAACGTTACCCGATTTAGAAGGAGAAGTCATAGAACACATTGTATTTCATAGCGACGCAATTTCAGTGTTGATTCGTCAATGTGAGGGAGCGAGGGATGCAGTAAAGAAGGAATAGTGCATCGGAAAGGAGTTACTCGCATCCCACAATAAAATCCTGTCGTTTCCATAGAAAAGTTACTCGATTTTGAAGGAGACGTCATAGAACACATAGTATTTCATAGCGACTCAATTTCTGTATTAATTCGTCGATGTGAGGGCGCCAGGAGTGCCGTAAAGAAAGATTAGTGCAGCGGAAAGGAGATACTCGTATACCAATAGAAAATCCTGTCATTTCCATAGTAACGTTACACGATTTAGAAGGTGATGACATAGAACTAATAGTATTTCATGGCGACGTTATTTCAGTGTTGATTCGTTAATGTGAGGGAGCGAGGGATGCAGTAAAGAAGGAATAGTGCATCGGAAAGGAAATACTCGTATTCCTAAAGAAAATCCTGTCCTTTCCATAGAAACGTTACTCGATTTTGAAGGAGAAGTCATAAATCCCATAGTATTTCATAGCGACGCTATTTCTGTGTTAATTCGTCAATGTGAGGGCGCCAGGAGTGCAGTAATGAAGGATTAGTACATCGGAAAATGAGATACTCGTATTCCAAAAGAAAATCCTTTCGTATCCATTGTAACGTTACTCGATTTAGAAGGAGATGTCATAGAACCCACTGTATGTCATAGCGACGCAATTTCTTTGTTGATTCGTCAATGTGAGGAAGCGAGGGATGCAGTAAAGAAGAATTGTGCATCGGTAAGGAGATACTCGTATCCCAAAAGAAAATCCTTTCGTTTCCACAGAAAAGTTACTCGAATTAGAAGGAGATGTCATAGAACCCATTGTATTTCACAGCGACGCAATTTCTTTGTTAATTCGTCAATGTGAGGGCGCGAGGGATGCAGTAAAGAAGGGACAGTGCATCGGAATGGAGGTACTCGTATTCCAAAAGGAAATCCTGTCCTTTACATAGAAAGGTTACTCGATTTAGAAGGAGATGTCGTAGAACACATAGTATTTCATAGCCCCGCAATTTTGCGTTAATTCGTCAGTGTGAGGGAGCGAGGGATGCAGTAAAGAAGGAATAGTGCATCGGAAAGGAGATACTCGTATCCCAAAAGGAAATCCTGTCGTTTCCATATAAATGTTACTGGATATCGAAGGAGAAGTCATATCACCCATAGTATTTCATAGCGACGCAAAATTCAGTGTTAATTCGTCAATGTGAGGGCACCAGCAGCGCAGTAACGAAGGATTAGTGCATTGGAAAATGAGATACTCGTATCCCAAAAGAAAATCCTGCCGTTTCCAGAGTAACGTTACTCGATTTAGAAGCAGAAGTCATGGAACCCATAGTATTTCATAGCGACGCAATTTCTGTGCTAATGCGACAATGTGAGAAAGTGAGGGATTCAGTAAAGAATTAATAGTGCATCGGAAAGAAGCTACTGTTATCCCAAAAGAAAATCCTGTCGTTTCCATAGAATCGTTACCCGATTTAGAAGGAGATGTCATAGAACCCATAGTATTTCTTAGCGACGCAATTTTTCTGTTAATACGTGAATGTGAGGGAGCGTGGGATGCAGTAATGAAGGAATAGTGCATCGGAAAGGAGATACTCGTATCCCAAAAGAAAATCCTGTCGTTTCCATATAAACGTTACTGGATATCGAAGGAGAAGTCATATTACCCATAGTATTTCATAGCGACGCAAAATTCAGTGTTAATTCGTCAATGTGATGGCACCAGCAGCGCAGTAACGAATGATTAGTGAATTGGAAAATGAGATACTCGTATCCCAAAACAAAATCCTGTCGTTTCCAGAGTAACGTTACTCGATTTAGAATCAGAAGTCATGGAACCCATAGTATTTCATAGCGACGCAGTTTATGTGCTAATGCGACTAAGTGAGAAAGTGAGGGACTCAGTAAAGAATTAATAGTGGATCGGAAAGGAGATACTCGTTTCCCAAAATATAATCCTGTCGTTTCCATAGAAACGTTACTCGATTGACAGGGAGATGTCATAGAACACATAGTATTTCACAGCGCCGCAATTTCAGTGTTAATTCGTTAATGTGAGGGAGCGAGGGATGCATTAAAGATGGAGTAGTGCTTCGGAAAGGAGATACTCATATCGCAAAAGTAAAGCCTGTCGTTTCCATACAAACGTCACACGATTTAGAAGCATATGCCAAGGAACACATAGTATTTCATAGCGACAAAATTTCTGTGTTAATTGGTCAATGTGAGGGAGCGAGGGATGCAGTTAAGTTGGAAGAGTGCATCGGAAAGGAGATACTCGAATCCCAAAAGAAAATCCTGTCGTGCCCATAGAAACGTTTCTCGATTTAGAAGGAGAAGTCAGAGAACCCATAGTAATTCATCGCGACGCTATTTTTTGTGTTAATTCGTCAATGTGATGGCGTCAGTAGTGCAGTAATGAAGGATTAGTGCAGCGGAAAAGAGATACTCGTATCCGAAAGAAAATCCTGCCGTTTCCATAGTATTGTTACTCAATTTAGAAGGAGATGTCATAGAACCCATAGTATTTCATACCGACGCAATATCTGTGTTGATTGGTGAATGTGAGGGAGCGAGGGATGCAGTATAGAAGGAATAGTGCATCGGAAAGGAATTACTCGTATCACAAAAGAAAATCACGTCGTTTCCAAAGAAACGTAACTCGATTTAGAAGGAGATCACAAAAAACCCATAGTATTTCGCAGCAACGCAATTTCTGTGTTAATTCGTCAATGCGAGGGAGCGAGGGATGCAGTAAAGAAGGAATAGTGCATCGGAAAGGAGATAGTAGTATCCCAAAAGTAAATCCTGTCGTTTCCATTGAAACGTTACTCGGATTAGAAGAAGATGTCATAGATCCCATAGTATTTCATAGCGACGCACTTTCTGTGTTAATTCGTGATTGTGAGGAAGCGAGGGATGCAGTAAAGAAGGAATAGCGCATCGGAAAGGAGATACTCGCATCCCAAAATAAAATCCTGTCGTTTCCAAAACAACGTGACTCGATTGAGAAAGATATGTCATACAATCCATAGTATCATAGCGACGCAATTTCTGTGTTAATTCGTCAATGTGAGAAAGCGGGGGATGCAGTAAAGAGAGAATTGTGCATCGGAAAGGAGATAGTCGTATCCCAAAAGAAAATACTGTCGTTACCATAGAAACGTTACCCGAATTAGAACGAGATGTCATAGAACCCATAGTATTTCTTAGCGACGTAATTTTTCTGTTAATTCATGAATGTGGGGGAGCGAGGGATGCAGTAAAGAAGGAATAGTGCATCGGAATGAAGCTACTGGCATCCCAAAAGAAAATCCTGTCGTCTCCATAGAAACGTTACCCGATTTAGAAGGAGATGTCATAGAACCCATAGTATTTCTTAGCGACGCAATTTTTCTGTTAATTCGTGAATGTGAGGGAGCGAGGGACGCAGTAAAGAAGGAATAGTCCATCGGAAAGGAGATACTCGTATCCCAAAAGAAAATCCTGTCGTTTCCATATAAACGTTACTGGATTTAGAAGGAGAAGTCATATTACGCATAGTATATCATAGTGACGCAAAATTCATTGTTAATTCGTCAATGTGAGGGCACCAGCAGCACAGTAACGAAGGATTAGTGAATTTGAAAATGAGATACTCGTATCCCAAAAGAAAATTCTGTCGTTTCCATAGTAACGTTACACGATTTAAAAGGAGATGTCATAGAACTAATAGTATTTCATAGCGACGCTATTTCAGTGTTGATTCGTTAATGTGAGGGAGCGATGGATGCAGTAAAGAAGGAATAGTGCATCGGAAAGGAAATACTCGTATTCCTAAAGAAAATCCTGTCCTTTCCTTAGAAACGTTACTCGATTTAAAAGGAGAAGTCATAAATCCCATAGTATTTCATAGTGACGCTATTTCTGTGTTAATTCGTAAATGTGAGGGCGCCAGGAGTGCAGTAATGAAGGATTAGTACATCGGAAAATGAGATACTCGTATTCCAAAAGAAAATCCTGTCGTTTCCATTGTAACGTTACTCGATTTAGAAGGAGATGTCATAGAACCCACTGTATGTCATAGCGACGCAATTTCTTTGTTGATTCGTCAATGTGAGGAAGCGAGGGATGCAGTAAAGAAGAATTGTGTATCGGTAAGGAGATACTCGTATCCCAAAAGAAAATCCTTTCGTTTCCACAGAAACGTTACTCGAATTAGAAGGAGATGTCATAGAACCCATTGTATTTCACAGCGACGCAATTTCTTTGTTAATTCGTCAATGTGAGGGCGCGAGGGATGCAGTAAAAAAGGAACAGTGCATCGGAATGGAGGTACTCGTATTCCAAAAGGAAATCCTGTCCTTTACATAGAAACGTTACTCGATTTTGAAGGAGATGTCGTAGAACACATAGTATTTCATAGCCCCGCAATTTCTGCGTTAATTCGTCAGTGTGAGGGAGCGAGGGATGCAGTAAAGAAGGAATAGTGCATCGGAAAGGAGATAGTCGTATCCGAAAAGAAAATCCTGTCGTTTCCAAAGAAACGTGACTCGATTGAGAAGGATATGTCATACAACCCATAGTATCATAGCGACGCAATTTCTGTGTTAATTCGTCAATGTGAGGATGCGAGGGATGCAGTAAAGAAAGATTTGTGCATCGGAAAGGTGATAGTCGTATCCCAAAAGAAAATACTGTCGTTACCATAGAAACGTTACCCGAATTGGAAGGAGATGTCATAGAACCCATAGTATTTCTTAGCGACGCAATTTCTCTGTTAATTCGTGAATGTGGGGGAGCGTGGGATGCAGTAAAAAAGGAATAGTGCATCGGAAAGGAGATACTCGTATCCCAAAAGGAAATCCTGTCGTTTCCATATAAATGTTACTGGATATCGAAGGAGAAGTCATATCACCCATAGTATTTCATAGCGACGCAAAATTCAGTGTTAATTCGTCAATGTGAGGGCACCAGCAGCTCAGTAACGAAGGATTAGTGCATTGGAAAGTGAGATACTCGTATCCCAAAAGAAAATCCTGCCGT
The DNA here is from genome assembly GCF_021461385.2 of Schistocerca piceifrons. Lineage (NCBI taxonomy): Eukaryota > Metazoa > Arthropoda > Insecta > Orthoptera > Acrididae > Schistocerca > Schistocerca piceifrons. The sequence continues at coordinate 2,283,147 of NW_025728275.1, forward strand.
TTCCAGAGTAACGTTACTCGATTTAGAAGCAGAAGTCATGGAACCCATAGTATTTCATAGCGACGCAGTTTCTGTGCTAATGCGACAATGTGAGAAAGTGAGGGATTCAGTAAAGAATTAATAGTGCATCGGAAAGAAGCTACTGTTATCCCAAAAGAAAATCCTGTCGTTTCCATAGAATCGTTACCCGATTTAGAAGGAGATGTCATAGAACCCACAGTATTTCTTAGCGACGCAATTTTTCTGTTAATACGTGAATGTGAGGGAGCGTGGGAAGCAGTAAAGAAGGAATAGTGCATCGGAAAGGAGATACTCGTATCCCAAAAGAAAATCCTGTCGTTTCCATATAAACGTTACTGGATATCGAAGGAGAAGTCATATTACCCATCGTATTTCATAGCGACGCAAAATTCAGTGTTAATTCGTCAATGTGATGGCACCAGCAGCGCAGTAACGAATGATTAGTGCATTGGAAATGAGATACTCGTATTCCAAAACAAAATCCTGTCGTTTCCAGAGTAACGTTACTCGATTGACAGGGTGATGTCTAGAGCCCATAGTATTTCACAGCGCCGCAATTTCAGTGTTAATTCGTTAATGTGAGGGAGCGAGGGATGCATTAAAGATGGAGTAGTGCTTCGGAAAGGAGATACTCATATCGCAATAGTAAAGCCTGTCGTTTCCATACAAACGTCACACGATTTAGAAGCATATGCCAAGGAACACATAGTATTTCATAGCGACAAAATTTCTGTGTTAATTGGTCAATGTGAGGGAGCGAGGGATGCAGTTAAATTGGAAGAGTGCATCGGAAAGGAGATACTCGAATCCCAAAAGAAAATCCTGTCGTGCCCATAGAAACGTTTCTTGATTTAGAAGGAGAAGTTAGAGAACCCATAGTAATTCATCGCGACGCTATTTTTTGTGTTAATTCGTCAATGTGATGGCGTCAGTAGTGCAGTAATGAAGGATTAGTGCAGCGGAAAGGAGATACTCGTATCCGAAAGAAATTCCTGTCGTTTCCATAGCATTGTTACTCGATTTAGAAGGAGATGTCATAGAACTCATAGTATTTCTTAGCGACGCAATTTTTCTGTTAATTCGTGAATGTGAGGGAGCGAGGGACGCAGTAAAGAAGGAATAGTCCATCGGAAATGGAGATACTCGTATCCCAAAAGAAAAACCTGTCGTTTCCATATAAACGTTACTGGATTTAAAAGGAGAAGTCATATTACCCATAGTATATCATAGTGACGCAAAATTCATTGTTAATTCGTCAATGTGAGGGCACCAGCAGCACAGTAACGAAGGATTAGCGAATTGGAAAATGAGATACTCGGATCCCAAAAGAAAATCCTGTCGTTTCCATAGTAACGTTACTCGTTATAGAAGGAGATGTCATACAACCCATAGTATTTCACAGCGACGCAATTTCTGTTTTGATTCGTCAATGTGAGAGATCGAGGGATGCAGTAAAGATGAAATAGTGCATCGGAAAGGAGATAGTCGTAACCCAAACGAAAATCCTGTCGTTTCCATAGAAACGTTACTCGATTGAGAAGGAGATGTTATAGAACCCATAGTATTTCATAGCGACGCAATTTCTGTGTTAATTCGTCAATGTATGGGGGCGAAGAATACAGTAAAGAAGGAATAGTGCATCGGAAAGGAGATACTCGTATCCCAAAAGAAAAACCTGTCGTTTCCATAGAAACGTTACTCGATTTAGAAGGAGAAGTCATAGAACGCATATTATTTCATACCAACGCAATTTCTGTGTTAATGCGTCAATGTGAGGGCGCCGGGGGTGCAGTAATGAAGGATTAGTGCATCGGAAAGAGATTACTTGTGTCCCAATAGAAAATCCTGTCGTTTCCATGTTAACGTTACTCGATTTAGAAGGCGATGTCATACAACCCAATGTATTTCATAGCGACGCAATATCTGTGTTGATTCGTCAATGTGAGGGAACGAGGGATGCAGTAAAGAAGGATTAGTGCATCGGAAAGGAGATACTCGTATCCCAAAAGAAAATCCTGTCGTTTCCATAGAAACGCTACTCGATTTAGAAGGAGAAGTCATAGCATGATAGTATTTCAAAGCGACGCAATTTCTGTGTTAATTCGTCAATGTGAGGGCACCAGGAGTGCAGTAATGAAGGAATAGTGCATCTGAAAGGAGTCACTCGTATCCCAAAAGAAAATCCTGTCGTTTCCATAGAAACGTTACTCGATTTTGAAGGAGAAGTCATAGATCCCATAGTATTTCATAGCGACGCTATTTCTGCGTTAATTCGTCAATGTGATGGAGCCAGGAGTGCAGTAATGAAGGAGTAGTACATCGGAAAATGAGATACTCGTATTCCAAACGAAAATCCTGTCGTTTCCATTGTGACGTTACTCGATTTAGAAGGAGATGTCATAGAACCCATAGAATTTCATGGCGACGCAATTTCTGTGTTGATTCGTCAATGTGATTGACCGAGGGATACAGTAAAGAAGGAATTGTGCATGGGAAAGTAGACACTCGTATCCCAAAAGAAAATCCTGTCGTTTCAATTGAATCGTTACTTGAATTAGAAGGAGATGTCATTGATCCCATTGTATTTCACAGCGACGCAATTTCTGTGTTAATTCGTCAATGTGAGGGAGCGAGGGATGCAGTAAAGACGGAATAGTGCATCGGATAGGAGATACTCGTATCCCAAAAGAAAATCCTGTCGTTTCCATATAAACGTTACTGGATTTAGAAGGCGAAGTCGGATTACCCATAGTATATCATAGCGACGCAGTTTCTGTGTTAATGTGTCTATGTGAGGGAGTGAGGGATGCAGTAAAGAATTAATAGTGGATCGGAAAGTAGATACTCGGTTCCCAAAAGAAATTCCTGTCGTTTCCATAGAAACGTTACTCGATTTACAAGGAGATGTCATAGTAACCACAGTATTCATAGCGCCGGAATTTCTGTGTTAATTCGTTAATGTGAGGGAGCGCGGGATGCAGTAAAGATGGAATGGTCCATCGGAAAGGAGACAGTAGAATCGCAAAAGTAAATCCTGTCGTTTCCATTGAAACGTTACTCGATTTAGAAGGAGAAGTCAGAGAACCAATAGTAATTCATCGCGACGCTATTTCTGTGTTAATTAGTCAATGTGAGGGAGCGAGGGATGCAGTTAAGTTGGAATAGTGCATCGGAATGGAGATAGTCGTATCCCAAAAGAAAATCCTGACGTTTCCATAGAAATATTACTCGATTTAGAAGAAGATGTCATAGACCCTATAGTATATCATAGCGACGCAATTTCTGTGTTGATTCGTGAATGTGAGGAAGCGAGGGATGAAGTAAAAAAGGAATAGTGCATCGGAAAGAAGATACTCGCATCCCAAAATAAAATCCTGACGTTTCCATAGAAATATTACTCGATTTAGAAGAAGATGTCATAGACCCCATAGTATTTCATAGCGACGCAATTTCTGTGTTAATTCGTCAATGTGAGGGCGCCGGGAGTGCAGTAAGAAGGGGTTAGTGCAGCGGAAAGGAGATACTCCTATCCCAAAAGAAAATCCTGTCGTTTCCTTAGTAACGTTACTCGATTTAGAAGGAGATGTCATAGAACCCACAGTATTTCATAGCGACGCAATTTCTGTGTTGATCCGTCAATGTAAGGGAGCGAGGGAGGAAGTAAATAACGAATAGTGCAACGGAAAGGAGATACTCGTATCCCAAACGAAAATCCTGTCTTTACCAAAGAAACGTAACTCGATTTAGAAGGAGATGTCATAGAACACATAGCATATCATAGCGACGCTATTTCTGTGTAATTCGTCAATGCGAGGGAGCGAGGGATGCAGTAAAAAAAGGAATAGTGCATCGGAAAGGAGAAACTCGAATTCCAAAAGAAAAAGCTTTCGTTTCCATAGAAACGTTACTCGATTTAGAATGAGATGCCATAGAACCCATAGTATTTCAGAGCGACGCAATTTCTTTGTAATTCGTCAATACGATTTAGCGAGGGATGCAGTAAAGAAGGAATAGTGCATCGGAAAAGAGATAGTCGTTTCCCAAAAGAAAAACCTTTCGTTTCCATCGAAACGTTACTCGATTATGAAGGAGATGACATAGAACACATAGAATTTAATAGCGACGCAATTTCGGTGTTAATTCGTCAATGTGAGGGAGCGAGGATTGCAGTAAAGAAGGAATGGAGCATAGGAAAGAAGATAGTCGTAACCCATAAGAAATTCCTGTTTCCATACAAACGTTACTCGATTTAGATAGAGAAGTCGTTGAACCCATAGTATATCATATTCCTCAATGTGAGTGAGCGAGGGAGGCAGTAAAGAAGGAATAGTTCATCGGAAAGGAGATAGTCGTATCCAAAAAGAAAATCCTGTCGTTACCATAGCAACGTTACACGATTTAGAAGGAGAAGTCATAGAACCCATAGTATTTCATAGCGACGCAATTTCTGTGTGTTAATTCGTCAATGTGAATGAGCGAGGGTTCCAGTAAAGCAGGAATAGTGCATCGGAAATTTGATAGTTGTCTCCCAAAAGAAAATCCTGTCGTTTCCATTGAAACTTTATTTCATTTAGAATGAGATGTCATCGAACACATAGTATTTCATAGCGACGCAACATATGCGATAATTCGTCAATGTGAGGGAGCGAGGGATTCAGTAAAGATGAGATAGTTCATCGGAATAGAGATAGTCGTATTCCAAAAGAAAATCCTTTCGTTTCCATAGAAACGTTATTCGATTTAGAAGGAAAAGCCATAGAACCCATAGTATTTAATAGCGGAGCAATTTCTGCGTTAATTCGTCAATGTGAGGGCGCGAGGAATGCAGTATAGAAGGAATAGTGCATCGGAAAGGAGAGACTCGTGTCCCAAAAGAAAATCCTGTCGTTTCCATAGAAACGTTACTCGATTTAGAAGGAGATGTCACAGAACCCATAGTATCACATAGCGACGGAATTTCTGTGTTAATTCGCCAATGTGAGGGAGCGATTGATGCAGTAAAGGAGGAATAGTGCATCGAAAAGGAGATAGTCGTATCCCATAAGAAAATCCTGTCGATTCCATAGAAACGTAATTCGATATAGAAGGAGAAGCCATACAACGCATAGTATTTCATTGCCCCTCAACTTCTGTGTTAGGTCGTCAATGTGAGGGAGCGTGGGATGCAGTAAAGAGGGAATAGTGCATCAGAAAGGAGATACTCGTATCCCAAAAGAGAATCCTTTCGTTTCCATAGAAACGTTACTCGATTTAGAAGGAGAAGTCATAGAACCCATAGTATTTCATATCCGCGCAATTTCTGTGTTAATTCGCCAATGTGAGGGAGCGAGGGATGCAGTAAAAAAGGAATATTGTTTCGGAAAGGAGATAGTCGTATCCCAAAAAAAATCCTGTCGTTTCCATGGAAACGTTACTTGATTTAGAAGGAGATGTCATAGAACCCATAGTATTTCATAGCGACGCCATTTCTGTGTTCATTCGTCAATGTGAGCGAGCGAGGGATGTAGTAAAGAAGAAATAGAGCATCGGAAAAGAGTTACTCTAATCCCAAAAGAAAATTCTGTCGTTTTCATAGAAACGTTACACGATTTAGATGGAGAAGCCATAGAACACATTGTATGTCATAGCGACACAATTTCTGTGTTAATTCGTGAATGTGAGGGCGCGAGGAGAGCAGTGAAGAAGGAATTCTGCATCGGAAAGGAAATAGTCGCATCCCAAAGAAAATCCTGTCGTTTCCATAGAAACGTTACATGATTTTGAAGGAGATGTCACAGAACACATAGGGTTCATTCCGACGCAATTTCTGTGTTAATTCGCCAATGTGAAGGAGCGAGGGATGCAGTAAAGAAGGAGTAGTGCATCGGAAAGGAGATAGCGGTATCCCAAGAGAAAATCCTGTCGTTTCCAAAGAAACGTTACTCGATTTAGAAGGAGATGTCATTGAACACATTGTATGTCATAGCGACGCAATTTCTGTGTTAATTCGTGAATGTGAGGGCGCGAGGAGAGCAGTGAAAAAGGAATTCTGCATCGGAAAGGAGATAGTCGCATCCCAAAGAAAATCATGTCGTTTCCATAGAAACGTTACATGATTTTGAAGGAGATGTCATAGAACCCATAGTATTTCATTGCGAGGCAATTTCAGTGTTAATTCGTCAACGTGAGGGAGCGAGGGATGCAGTAAAGAAGAAATAGAGCATCGGAAAGGAGATAGTGGTATCCTAAAAGAAAATCCTGTCGTTTCCATAGAAACGTTACTCGATTTAGAAGGAGAAGTCATAGAACATATAGTATGTCATAGCTCCGCAACATCTGTGTTACGTCGTCAATGTGAGGGAGTGAGGAATGCAGTAAAGAATTAGTAGTGCATCGGAAAGGAGACACTCGTATCAGAAAAGACGATCCAGCCGTTTCTATTGAAACGTTACTCGATGTAGAAGGAGATGTCATAGAACCCATAGCATTTTATAAGGCCGCAATATCTGTGTTAATTCGTCGATGTGAGGGAGCGAGGGTCGTTCCCATAGAAACGTTGCTCGATATAGAAGGAGAAGTCATAGAACACTTAGTACTTCATAGCGACGCAATTTCTGTGTTAATTCGATAATTTGAGGACGCGAGAAATGCAGTAAAGATGGAATAGTGCATCGGAATGGAGATAGTCGTATCAAAAAAAAAAAAAAAAAAAAGAAACCTGTCGTTTCCATAGAAACATTAATCGATTTAGAAGGAGTTGACATAGAACCCATACTATTTCATACAGACGCAATTTCTGTGTTAATTCGTTAATGTGAGGAAGCGAGGGATGCTGTATAGAAGGAATAATGCATCGGAAAGGAGGTACTCGAGTCCCAAAAAGAAAATACTGTCGCTTCCATAGAAACGTTACTCGTTTTAGAAGGAGAAGTCATAGAACCCATAGGATCTCATAGCGATGCAATTACTGTGATAATTCGTCAATGTGAGGAAGGGAGGGATGCTGTAAAGGGGGAATAGTGCATCGGAAAGGAGATAGTCGTATTTCAAAAGAAAATCCTGTAGTTTCCATAGAAACGTTACCCGATTTAGTAGGAGAATTCATAGAAGCCATAGTAATTCATAGCCACGCTATTTCTCTGTTAATTCGTCAATGTGAAGAAGCGAGGGAAGCAGTAAAGAAGGAAGAGTGCATCGGCATACTAGCTAGCCGTATCCCAAAAGACAATCCTGTCGTTCCCATAGAAACGTTACTCGATTTAGAAGGAGAGGTCATAGAACACATTGTATTTTATAGCGACGCAATTTATAAGTTAGTTCGTCAATGTGAGGGAGCGAGGAATGCAGTAACGAGGGAATAATGCGTCGGAAAGGAGTTACTCGTATCCCAAAAGAAAATCCTGTCGTATCAATAGAGACGTTACTCGATTTAGAAGGAGATATCATAGAAAGCAAAGTATTTCATAGCGACGCAATTTCTGTGTTAATTCGTCAATGTGGGGGAGCGAGGGATGCAGTAAAGAAGGAATTGTGCGTCGGAAAGGAGATAGTCGCATTCCAAAGAAAATCCTGTCGTGTCCAAAGAAACATTATTCGTTTTAGATGGAGATGTCATAGAATCATAGAACCCATAGTATTTCATAGCGCCGCAATTTCTGTGTTAATTCGTCAAAGTGAGGTATTGAGGGATGCTGTAAAGAAGGAATACTGCAACGGAAAGGAGATAGACGTATCCCAAAAGAAAATCATGTTTTTTCCATAGAAACGTTACTCGATTTAGAAGGAGAAGTCATAGAACACATAGTATTTCATAGCGACGCAATTTCTGTGTTAATTCGTCAGTGTGAGGGAGCGAGGGATGCAGTAAAGAAGGAATAGTGCATCGGAAAGAAGATAGTCCTATCCCAAAAGAAAATCCTTTCGTTTCCATAGCAACGTTATTCGATTTAGAAGATGTCATAGAATCCATAGTATCTCATACCGAAGCAGTTTCTGTGTTAATTCGTCAATGTGATGAAGCAAGGGATGCAGTGAAGAAGGAATAGTGCATCGGAAACGAGATAGTCCTATCCCGAAAGAAAGTCCTGTTGATCCCATAGAGACGTTACTCGATTTAGATGGAGAGGTCATAGAACCCATAGTATTTCATAGCGACTCAATTTCTGTGTTAATTCTTCAATGTGAGGTATTGAGCGATGCAGTAAGGAAGGAATACTGCGTCGGGAAGGAGATAGTCGTATCCCAAAAGAAAATCCTTTCGTTCCCATAGAAACGATACTTAATTTAGAAGGAGAAATCATAGAACACATAGTATTTCATAGCGACGCAATTTCTGTGTTAATTCGTCAATGTGAGGGGGCGAGGGATGCAGTAAAGCAGGAACAGTGCATCGAAAATTTGATAGTCGTCTCCCAAAAGAAAATCCTGTCGTTTCCATTGAAACTTTATTCCATTTAGAATGAGATGTTATCGAACACAGTGTATTAGATAGCGACGCAATTTCTGTGTTAATTCGTCAATGTGAGGTAGCGAGGGATGCAGTTAAGAAGGAGTAGTAGTTCGCAAAGGAGATAGCCGTATCCCAAAAAAAAAATTCTGTCGTTTCCATAGAAACGTTACTCGATTTAGAAGGAGATGCCATAGAACCCATAGTATTTCATAGCGACGCAATTTCTGTGTTAATTCGCCAATGTGAGGGAGCGTTTGATGCAGTAAAGGAGGAATGGTGCATAGAAAAGGAGATAGTCGGTTCCCATAATAAAAATCTGTCGCTTCCATAGAAACGTTACTCGATTTAGAAAGAGATGTCATAGAACCCATTGTATTTCATGACGAAACAATTTCTGTGTTAAGTCGTCAATGTGAGGGAGCGAGGGATGCAGTAAAGAAGGAATAGTGCATCGGAAAGTAGATACTCATATCCCAAAAGAAAATCCTGTCGTTTCCATAGAAACGTAATTCGATATATTGAAGGAGAAGCCATAGAACGCATAGTATTTTATTGCCCCTCAACTTCTGTGTTAGGTCGTCAATGTGAGGGAGCGTGGAATGCAGTAAAGAAGGAATAGTGCATCAAAAAGGAGATACTCGTATCCCAAAAGAGGATCGTTTCGTTTCCATAGAAACGTTACTCGATTTAGAAGGAGAAGTCATAGAACCCATAGCATTTCATATCCGCGCAATTTCTGTGTTAATTCGCCAATGTGAAGGTGCGAGGCATGCAGTAAAAAAGGAATGGTGCATCGGAAAGGGGATAGTCGTATCCCATAAGAAAATCCTGTCGTTCCCATAGAAACGTTACTCGATTTACAAGGAGATGTCATAGAACACATTGTATTTCATGGCGTCACAATTTCTGTGTTAATTCGTCAATGTGAGGGAGCGAGGGAAGCAGTATAGCAGGAATAGTGCATCGGAAAGAAGATATTCGTATCTTAAAAGAAAATCCTGTCGTTTCCATAGAAAAGTAATTCGATTTAGAAGGAGAAGCCACAGAACCCATAGTATTTTATTGCCCCTCAATCTCTGTGTTAAGTCGTCAATGTGAGGGAGCGTGGGATGCAGTAAAGAATTAATAGTGAGTCGGAAAGGAGATAGTCGTATCCCAAAAAAAATTCCTGTCGTTTCCATAGAAACGTCAATCGATTTAGATGGAGATGCCATAGAACCCATAGTATTTCATAGCGACGCCATTTCTGTGTTCATTCGTCAATGCGAGGGAGCGAGGGATGCTGTAAACGAGAAATAGTGCATCGGAAAGGAGATACTCGAATCCCAAAAGAAAATACTGTCGTCTCCATAGAAACGTTACACGATTTAGATGGAGAAGTCATAGAACAAATAGTATTTCATAGCGACGCAATTTCTGTGATAATTCACCAATGCGAGGGAGCGAGGGTTACAGTAAAGCAGGATTAGTGTTTCAAAAATTAGATAGGCGTATCCCAAAAGAAAATCCTGTCGTTTCCATTGAAACTTTACTCCATTTAGAATGAGATGTCATCGAACACATAGTATTTCATAGCGACGCAATATCTGTGTTAAATCGTCAATGTGAGGTAGCGAGGTATGCAGTTAAGATGGAATAGTGCTTCGGAAAGGAGATAGTCGTATCCCATTTCATAGCGACGCAATATCTGTGTTAAATCGTCAATGTGAGGTAGCGAGGGATGCAGTTAAGATGGGATAGTGCTTCGGAAAGGCGACAGTCGTATCCCAAAAAAAATCCTGTCGTTTCCATAGAAATGTTACTCGATTTAGAAGGAGATGTCATAGAACCCATACTATTTCATAGCGACGCCATTTCTGTGTTCATTCGTCAATGTGAGGGAGCGAGGGATGTAGTAAAGAAGAAATAGAGCATCGGAAAAGAGTTACTCTAATCCCAAAGAAAATTCTGTAATTTAGATAGAAACGTTACACGATTTAGATGGAGAAGCCAAAGAACACATTGTAATTCATAGCGACGCAATTTCTGTGTTAATTCACCAATGCGAGGGAGCGAGGGTTGCAGTAAAGCAGGATTAGTGCATGAAAAATTAGATAGGCGTATCCCAAAAGAAAATCCTGTCGTTTCCATTGAAACTTTACTCCATTTAGAAGGAGATGTCATCGAACACATAGTATTTCATAGCGACGCAATTTCTGTGTTAATTCGTCAATGTGAGGTAGCAAGGGATGCAATAAAGAAGGAATAGTGCATCGGAAATTAAATAGTCGTATCTCAAAAAAAAATCCTGTCGTTTCCATATGAATTTTACTCCATCTAGAAGGCGATGTCATCGAACACATAGTATTTCATAGCGACGCAACTTATGTGATAATCCTTCAATGTGAGGGAGCGAGGGATGCAGTAAAGATGCGATAGTTCATCGGAACGGAGATAGTCGTATCCCAAAAGAAAATCCTTTCGTTTCCATAGAAACGATACTCGATTTAGAAGGAGAGGTCACAGAACCCATAGTATTTCATAGCGACGCATTTTCTGTGTTAATTCGTCAAAGTGAGGGAGCGAGGGATGCTGTAAAGGTAGAATAGTGCAACGGAAAGGAGATACTCGAATCCCAAAAGAAAATACTGTCGTTTCCATAGAAACGTTACTCGATTTAGAAGGAGAAGTCATTGAACCCATAGTATCTCGTAGCGACGCAATTACTGTGTTAATTCGTCAATGTGACGGAGCGAGGGATGCAGGAAAGCAGGATTAGTGCTTCGGAAATTAGATAGTCGTATCCCAAAAGAAAATCCTGTCGTTTCCATTGAAACTTTACTCCATGAAGAAGGAGATGTCATCGAACACATAGTATTTCATAGCGACGCAATATCTGTGTCAAGTCGTCAATGTGAGGGAGCGAGGGATGCAGTAAAGAAGCAATAGTGCATCGGAATGGAGATACTCGAACCCCAAAAGTAAGAAAATCCTGTCGTTTCCTTAGGAAGGTTACTCGATTTAGAAGGAGAGGTCATAACACCCATAGTATTTCATAGCGGAGCAATTTCTGCGTTAATTCGTCAATGTGAGGGCGCGAGGAATGCAGTATAGAAGGAATAGTGCATCGGAAAAGAGAGACTCGTGTCCCAAAAGAAAATTCTGTCGTTTCCATAGAAACGTTACTCGATTTAGAAGGAGATGTCACAGAACCCATAGTATCACATAGCGGCGGAATTTCTCTGTTAATTCGTCAATGTGAGGGAGCGAGGGATGCAGTAAAGAAGGAATAGCGCATCGAAAAGGAGGTACTCGTATTTCAAAAGAAAATCCTGTCGTTTCCATAGAAACGTTACCCGATTTAGTAGGGGAATTCATAGAACCCATAGTAATTCATAGCGACGCTATTTCTCTGTTAATTCGTCAATGTGAAGAAGCGAGGGATGCAGTAAAGAAGGAAGAGTGCATCGGCATACTAGCTAGCCGTATTCCAAAAGACAATCCTGTCGTTCCCATAGAAACGTTACTCGATTTAGAAGGAGAGGTCATAGAACACATTGTATTTTATAGCGACGCAATTTATAAGTTAGTTCGTCAATGTGAGGGAGCGAGGGATGCAGTAACGAGGGAATAATGCATCGGAAAGGAGTTACTCGTATCCCAAAAGAAAATCCTGTCGTTTCCATAGATCCGTTACAAGATTTACAAGGAAATGATATAGAAACAATAGTATTTCATAGCGAGGCAATTCCTGTGTTAATTCGTGAAAGTGAGAGAGCAGGCGATGCAGTAATGAAGGAATAGTGCATCGGAAAGGAGACACTATTATCCCAAATGATAATCCTGTCGTTTCCATAGAAACGTGACACGATTTAGAAGGAGATGTCGTAGAACCCATAGTATTTCATAGCGACGCAATTTCTGTGTTAAATCGTCAATGTGAGGGAGCGAGGGATGCAGTAAAGAAGGAATAGGGCATCGGAAAGGAGATACTCGAATCCCAAAAGAAAATACTGTCGTTTCCACAGAAACGTTACTCGATTTAGAAGGAGAAGTCATAGAACACACAGTATTTCATAGCGACGCAATTTTTGTGTTAATTCGTAAATGTGAGGGAGCGAGGGATGCAGTAAAGAAGGAATAGTGCATCGGCAAAGAAGATAGTCGTATCCCAAAAGAAAATCCTTTCGTTTCCATTGAAACGTTACTCGATTTAGAAGGAGATGTCATAGAACCCATTCTATATCATAGCGACGCAATTTCTGTGTAGATTCGTCAATGTGGGTGAGCGAGGGATGCAGTAAAGAAGGAATATTGCATCGAAAAGGATATACTCGTATCCCATAAGAAAATCCAGTCGTTTCCATAAGAACGTTTTAGATTTAGTAGGAGAAGTCATAGAACCCACAGTATTTCATAGCCCCGCAATTTCTGTGTTAATTCGTGAATGTGAGGGAGCGAGGGATGCGGTAAAGAAGGAATAGTGCATCGGAAAGGAGACAGTCGTATCCGAAAAGAAAATCCTGTCGTTTCCAAATAAAAGTTAATCGGTTTAGAAGGTGTTATAGAACACATAGTATTTCATAGCGGCGCAATTTCTTTGTTAATTCGTCGATGTGAGGGCGCGAGGAATGCAGTAAAGAAGGAATAGTGCATCGGAAAAAAAGCAGTCGTCTCCGAAAAGAAAATCCTTTGGTTTCCAATGAAACATTACTCGATTTACAAGGTGATGTCATAGAACCCATACTATTTCATAGCGAGGCAATTCCTGTGTTAATTCTTGAATGTGAGGGAGCGAGGGATGCAGTACAGAAGGAATAGTGCTTCGAAAAGGAGATTCTCGTATCCGAAAAAATAATACTGTCGTTTCCACAGAAACGTTACTCGATTTAGAAGGAGATGTCACAGAACACATTGTATTACACAGTGACGCTATTCCTGTGTTATTTCGTCAATGTGAGGGAGTGGGGGATGCGGTAAAGAATTTATAGTGTATCGGAAAGAAGATACTCGTATCCCAAATGAAAATCCTGTCGTTTAAATGGAGACGTTACTCGATTTAGAAGTAGAGGTCATAGAACCCATAGTATTTCATAGCGACGCAATTTCTTGTTAATTCGTCAATGTGAGGGAGCCAGGGTTTCAGTAAAGAAGGAATAGTGCATCGGACAGGAGATACTCTAATCGCAAAAGAAAATACTGTCGTTTCCATAGAAACGTTACTCGATTTAGAAGTTGTCATAGAACCCATAGTATTTCATAGTGACGAAATCTCTGTGTTAATTTGTCTATGTGAGGGCGGGAGGAGTGCAGTAAAGATGGAATAGTGCATCGGAAAGGCGGCAGTCGTATCCGAAAAGAAAATCCTTTCGTTTCCAATGAAACATTACTCGATTTCCAAGGTGATGTCATAGAACCCATAGTTTTTCATAGCGACGCAATTTCTGTGTTAATTCGTCAATGTGAGGGAGCGAGGGATGCTGTAAAGCAGGAACAGAAGATCGGATATCAGATAGTCGAATCCCAAAAGAAAATCCTGTCGTTTCCATAGAAACTTTACTCCATTAAAAGGTAATGTCATCGAACACATAGTATTTCATAACGACGCAATTTCTGTGTTAATACGTCAATGTGAGGTAGCGAGGGATGCAGTAAAGAAGGAATAGTGCACTGGAAAGGAGATACTCGTATCCCAAAAGAAAATCCTGTCGTTTCCATAGAAACGTTACTCGATTTAGAAGAAGAGGTCATAGAACCCATAGAATTTCATAGCGACGCAATTTCTGTGTTAATTCCTCAATGTGAGGACAAGAGGAATGCAGTAAAACAGGAATAGTGCATCAGAAGGAGTTAGTCGTATCCCAAAAGAAAATCCTGTCGTTTCCATTGAAACGTTACTCGATTTAGAAGGAGATGTCATAGAACACTTAGTATTTCATAGCGACACAATTTCTGTGTTAATTCGTGAATGTGAGGGAGCGAGGGACGCAGTATTGAAGGAATAGTGCATCGGAAAGGAGATACTCGTATCCCAAAAGAAATTCCTGTCGTTTCCATAGAAACGATATTCGATCCAGAAAGAGAAGTCATAGAACCCATAGTATTTCATAGCCCCGCAATTCCTGTGTTAAGTCGTCAATGTGAGGAAGCGAGGGATGCAGAAAGACTGGAATAGTGCATCGGAAAGGAGATAGTCGTATCTAAAAAGAAAATCCTTTAGTTTCCATAGAAACGTTACTCGATTTAGAAGGAGAAGTCACAGAACCATTAGTATTTCATGGCGACGCAATTTCTGTGTTAATTTGTCAATGTGTGTGAACGAGGGATGCAGTAAAGAAGGAATAGTGCATCGGAAAGGAGATAGTAGTATCCCAAAAGAAAATCCTGTCGTTTCCATAGAAACGTACCTCGATTTAGAAGGTGATGTCATGTAACACATAGAATTTCATAGCGACCCAATTTCTGTGTTAATTCGGCAATGTGAGGGAGCGAGGGATGCAGTAAAGAAGGACTAGTGCATCGGAAAGGAGATACTCGTATCCCAAAAGAAAATCCTGTCGTTTCCATAGAAACGTTACTCGATTTAGAAGATGTCATAGAACACTTAGTATTTCATAGCGACACAATTTCTGTGTTAATTCGTGAATGTGAGGGAGCGAGGGACGCTGTATTGAAGGAATAGTGCATCGGAAAGGAGATACTCCAATCTCAAAAGAAATCACTGTCGTTTCGATAGAAAAGTTACTCGAATTAGAAGGAGAAGTCATAGAACCCATAGTATCTCATACCGTCGCAATTCCTGTGTTAATTCGTCAATATGAGGGAGTGGGGGATGCAGTAAAAAATTAATAGTGCATCGAAAAGGAGATACTCGTATCCCAAAAGAAAATCCTGTCGTTTCCATACAAACGTTACTCGATTTAGAAGGAGATGTCATAGAACCCATAGTATTTCATAGCCCCCCCAATTTTTGTGTTAATTCGTCAAAGTGAGCTATTCATTGATGCAGTAAAGAAGGAATACTGCATCGGAACGGAGAGAGTCGTATCCCAACAGAAAATCCTGTAGTTTTCATAGAAACTATACTCCATTTAAAACGAGATGACATAAATCACATAGAATTTCATAGCGACATAATTTCTGTGTTAATTCGTCAATTTGAGGGAGCGAGGGATGCAGTAAAGAAGAAACAGTGCATCGGAAAGGAGATACTCGTATCCTAAAAGAAATTCCAGCTGTTTCCATAGAAACGTTATTTGATTCAGAATTAAAAGTCATAGAACACATAGTATTTCTTAACTACGCTATTTCTGTGTTAAATCGTCCATGTGAGGCAGCGAGGGATGCAGTAAAGCAGGAATAGTGCATCGGAAATTAGGTAGTCGTATCCAAAAAGATAATCCTGTCGTTTCCAAAGAAAGTTTACTCCATTTACAAGGAGTTGTCATCAAACACATAGTTTTTGATAGCGACGGAATTTCTGTGTTAATTCGTCAATGTAAGGAAGCGAGGGATGCAGTAAAGAAGGAATAGTGCATCAGAAGGAGATAGTCGTATCCCAAACGAAAATCCTGTCGTTTCATTAGAAACGTTACTCGATGTAGAAAAGATGTCA
This sequence comes from Schistocerca piceifrons, assembly GCF_021461385.2. Lineage (NCBI taxonomy): Eukaryota > Metazoa > Arthropoda > Insecta > Orthoptera > Acrididae > Schistocerca > Schistocerca piceifrons. The sequence goes on from NW_025728275.1 coordinate 2,299,190, forward strand.
TAGAACCCATAGTATATCATGGCGACGCAATTTCTGTGTTAATTCGTCAATTTGAGGGGGCGAGGGATGCAGTAAAGAAGGAATAGTGCATCGGAAAGGAGATAGTCGTATCCCAAAAGAAAATCCTGTCGTTTCATTAGAAACGTTACTCGATGTAGACGGTGATGACATGGAGCCCATAGAATTTCATAGCGACGCAATTTCTGTGTTAATTCGTCAATGTGAGGGAGCGACGGATGCAGTAAAGAAGGAATAGTGCATCGGAAAGGAGATACTCGTATCCCAAAAGAAAATCCTGTCGTTTCCATAGAAACTATCCTCCATTTAGAACGAGAAGTCATCGAACATATAGTATTTCATAGCGACGCAATTTCTGTGTAAATTCGGCAATATGAGTTAGCGGGGGATGTAGTAAAGAAGTAGTAGTGCATCGGAAAGGAGGTAGTCGTATCCAAAAAAAAAAAAAAAATCCTGTCGTTTCCATAGATACGTTACTCGATTTAGAAGGAAAGGTCATAGAACCCATAGTATTTCATAGCGACGCAATTTCTGAGTTAGTTCGTCAATTTGAGGACGCGAGGAATGCAGTAAAGGAGGAATAGTGCATCGGAAAGAAAATAGTCGTATCCCAAAAAAAAAATCCTGTCGTTTCCATAGAAACGTTACTCGATTTAGAAGGTGAAGTCATAGATCCCATAGTATTTAAAAGCGACGCTATTTCTGTGTTAATTCGTCAATGTGAGCGGGCGAGGGATGCTGTAAAAAAGGAATAGTGCATCGGAAAGGAGATACTCGAATCCCAAAAGAAAATACTGTCGTTTCCATAGAAACGTTACTCGATTTAGAAGGAGCAGTCATAGAACACCTGGTATTTCATAGCGACGCAATTTCTGTGTTAATTCGTCAATGTGTGGGAGCGAGGGATGCAGTAAAGAAGGAATAGTGCATCGGAAAGGTGATACTCCTATCCCAAAAGAAAATCCTGTCGTTTCCATAGAAACGTTACTCGATTTAGAAGATGTCATAGAATCCATAGTATTTCATACCGACGCAATTTCTGTGTTAATTCGTCAATGTGATGAAGCAAGGATTGCAGTGAAGAAGAAATAGTGCATCGGAAAGGAGATAGTCCTATCCCGAAATTAAGTCCTGTTGTTCCCATAGAAACGTTACTCGATTTAGATGGAGAGCTCATAGAAACCATAGTATTTCATAGCGACGCAATTTCTGTGTTAATTCTTCAATGTGATGTATAGAGCGATGCAGTAAAGAAGGAATACTGCATCGGAAAGGAGATAGTCGTATCCCAAAAGAAAATCCTGTCGTATCTATAGAAACGTTACTCGATTTAGAAGGAGAAGTCATAGAACACATAGTATTTCATAGCGACGCAATTTCAGTGTTAATTCGTCAATGTGAGGGAGCGAGGCATGCACTAAAGAAGGAATAGTGCATCGGAAATTAGATACTATTATCCCAAAAGAAAATTCTGACGATTCCATAGAAACGTTACTCGATTTAGAAGATGTCATAGAATCCATAGTATTTCATACCGACGCAATTTCTGTGTTAATCGTGAATGTGGGGGCGCGAGGAGTGCAGTAAGGAAGGAATAGTGGATCGGAAAGGAGATAGTCGTATCCCAAAGAAAATCCAGTCGTTTCCATAGAAACGTTACGTGATTTAGAAGGAGATGTCGTAGAACCCATTGTATTTCATAGCGACGCAATTTCTGTGTTAATTCGTCAATTTGAGGACGCGAGGAATGCAGTAAAGAAGGAATAGTGCATCGGAGAGGAGATACTTGTATCATAAAAGAAAATCCTGTTGTTTCCATAGAAAGGTACTGCGATTCAGAAGAAGGAGTCATAGATCCCGTAGTATATCATAGCGACGCAATTTCTGTGTTAATTCGTCAATGTGAGGGAGCGAGGGATGCAGTAAAGAAGGAATAGTGCATCGGAAAGGAGAAACTCGTATCCCATAAGAAAATACTGTCGTATCCATAGAAACGTAACTCGGTTTAGAGGGAGATGTCATGGAACCCATAGTATTACATAGCGGCGCAGTTACTGTGTTAATTCGTCGATGTGAGGGCGCCAGGAGTGCAGTAAAGAAGGATAAGTGCATCGGATAGGAGTTAGTCGTATCCCAAAAGAAAATCCTGCCGTTTCAATAGAAACATACATGATTTAGAAGGATATATCATACAACCCATAGTATTTCATAGCGAACCAATTTCTGTGTTAATTCGTCAAAGTGAGGGAGCGAGGGATGCAGTTAAGAAGGATTAGTGCATCGGAAAGGAGATGGTCGTATCCCAAAAGAGAATCCTGTCGTATACATAGAAACGTTACTCAGTATAGAGGGAAACGTCATAGAACCCATAGTATTTCATAGCGACGCAATTTCTGTGTTAAATTGACAATGTGAGGGAGCGAGGAATGCAGTAAAGACGGGAAAGTGCATCGGAAAGGAGATAGTCTTATCACAAAAGAAAATCCTGTCGTTTCCATTGAACCGTTACTCGATTTAGAAGGAGAAGTCGTACAACCCATAGTATTACATAGCGACGCAATTTCTGTGTTAATTCGTCAATGTAAGGGAGCGAGGGATGCAGTGAACAAGGAATAGTGCATCTTAAAGAAAATAGTCGTATCCCAAAAGAAAATCCTGTCGTTTCCATTGGAAAGTTTCTCAATTTAGAAGGAGATGTTTTGGAATCCATAGTATTTCATAGCGACGCAATTTCTGTGTTAATTCGTCAATGTGAGGGGGCGAGGGATGCCGTAAAAAAAGGAATAGTACATCGGAAAGGAGATAGTCGTATCCCAAAAGAAAATCCTGTCGTTTCCATAGACACGTTATTCGATTTAGGAGGAGAAGTCGTAGAACCCATAGTGTTACATAGCGACGCAATTTCTGTGTTAATTCGTCTATGTGAGGGAGCGAATGATGCAGTAAAGAAGGAATAGTGCATCGGAAAGGCGGTACTTATATCCCTAAAGAAAATCCTGTCGTTTCCAAAGAAACGTTACTCGAATTAGAAGGGGATGTCATAGAACCCAAAGTATTTCATAGCGACGCAATTTCTGTGTTAATTCGTGAATGTGAGGGAGCGGGGGATGCAGGAAAGAAGGAATAGTGCATCGGATAGGAGATAGTAGTATCCCAAAACAAAATCCTGTCGTATCCATAGAAACGTTACTCGGTTTAGAGGGAGATGTCATAGAACCCATAGTATTTCATAGCGACGCAATTTCTGTGTTAATTCGTCAATGTGAGGGAGCGAGGGATGCAGTAAAAAAGGAATAGTACATCGGAAAGGAGATAGTCGTATCCCAAGAGGAAATCCTGTCGTTTCCATAGAGACGTTACTCGATTTAGAAAGGGATGTCATAGAACCCAAAGTATGTCATAGCGACGCAATTTCTGTGTCAATTCGTGAATGTGTGGTAGCGCGGGATGCAGTTAAGAATGAATAGTGCATCGGAAAGGAGATAGTCGTATCCGAAATGAAAATCCTGTCGTTTCCATTGAAACATAACTAGATTTAGAAGATGTCATAGAATCCATAGAATTACATAGCCCCGCAACTTCTGCGTTAATTCGTCAATGTGCGTGCGCGAGGAGTGCAGCAAAGAAGGAATAGTGCATCGGAAAGGAGATACTCGTATCTCAAAAGAAAATCCTGTCGTATCCATAGAAACGTAACTCGGTTTAGAGGGAGATGTCATAGAACCCATAGTATTTCTTAGCGACGCAATTTCTGTGTTAATTCGTCAATGTGAGGGCGCCAGGAGTGCGGTAAAGAAGAATAAGTGCATCGGATAGGAGTTAGTCGTATCCCAAAAGAAAATCCTGTCGTTTCCATTGAAACATTACATGATTTAGAAGGATATGTCATACAACCCATAGTATTTCATAGCGAACCGATTTCTGTGTTAATTCGTCAATGTAAGGGAGCGAGTGATGCAGTTAAGAGGGATTAGTGCATCGGAAAGGAGATGGTCGTATGCCAAAAGAGAATACAGTCGTATACATAGAAACGTTACTCAGTTTAGAGGGAATCGTCATAGAACCCATAGTATTTCATAGCGACGCAATCTCTGTGTTAATTCGTCAATGTGATTGAGCGAGGGATGCAGTAAAGAAGGAATAGTACATCGGAATGGAGATAGTCGTATCCCAAAAGAAAATCCTGTCGTTTCCATAGAAACGTTACTCAATTTAGGAGAAGAAGTCATAGAACCCATAGTATTACATAGCGACGCAATCTCTGTGTTAATTCGCCAATGTGAGGGGGCGAGGGATGCAGTAAAGAATGAATAGTGAATCGGAATGGAAATAGTCGTATCCGAAAAGAAAATCGTGTTGTTTCCATAGAAACGTATCTCGATTTAAGAGGAGGAGTCATAGAACACATAGTATTTTCCAGCTACGCAATTTCTGTGTTAATTCATCAATGTGAGGGCGCCAGGAGTGCAGTAAAGAAGGATAAGTGCATCGGAAAGGAGATACTAGTATCCCAAAAGAAATTCCTGTCGTATCCATAGAAACGTTACTCGGTTTAGAGGGAGATGTCATAGAACCCATAGTATTTCTTAGCGACGCAATTTCTGTGTTAATTCGCCAATGTGAGGGAGCGAGGGATACAGTAAAGAATGAATAGTGAATCGGAATGGAAATAGTCGTATCCCAAAACAGAATACTGTCGTTTCCATAGAAACGTTACTCGATTTAAAAGGAGATTTTATTGGACCCATAGTCTTTCATAGCGACGCAATTTCTGTGTTAATTCGTCAATGTGAGGGAGCGAGGGATGCAGTAAACAAGGAATAGTGCATCTTAAAGGAAATGGTCGTATCCCAAAAAACAATCCCGTCGTTTCCATTGAAACGTTTCTCGATTCAGAAGGAGATGTTATAGAACGCATAGTATTTCATAGCGACGCAATTTCTATGTTAATTCGTCAATGTGATTGAGCGAGGGATGCAGTAAAGAAGGAATAGTACATCGGAATGGAGATAGTCGTATCCCAAGAGGAAATCCTGTCGTTTCCATAGAGACGTTACTCGATTTAGAAAGGGATGTCATAGAACCCAAAGTATGTCATAGCGACGCAATTTCTGTGTCAATTCGTGAATGTGTGGTAGCGCGGGATGCAGTTAAGAATGAATAGTGCATCGGAAAGGAGATAGTCGTATCCGAAATGAAAATCCTGTCGTTTCCATTGAAACATAACTAGATTTAGAAGATGTCATAGAATCCATAGAATTACATAGCCCCGCAACTTCTGCGTTAATTCGTCAATGTGCGTGCGCGAGGAGTGCAGCAAAGAAGGAATAGTGCATCGGAAAGGAGATACTCGTATCTCAAAAGAAAATCCTGTCGTATCCATAGAAACGTAACTCGGTTTAGAGGGAGATGTCATAGAACCCATAGTATTTCTTAGCGACGCAATTTCTGTGTTAATTAGTCAATGTGAGGGCGCCAGGAGTGCGGTAAAGAAGAATAAGTGCATCGGATAGGAGTTAGTCGTATCCCAAAAGAAAATCCTGTCGTTTCCATTGAAACATTACATGATTTAGAAGGATATGTCATACAACCCATAGTATTTCATAGCGAACCAATTTCTGTGTTAATTCGTCAATGTAAGGGAGCGAGTGATGCAGTTAAGAGGGATTAGTGCATCGGAAAGGAGATGGTCGTATGCCAAAAGAGAATACAGTCGTATACATAGAAACGTTACTCAGTTTAGAGGGAATCGTCATAGAACCCATAGTATTTCATAGCGACGCAATCTCTGTGTTAATTCGTCAATGTGATTGAGCGAGGGATGCAGTAAAGAAGGAATAGTACATCGGAATGGAGATAGTCGTATCCCAAAAGAAAATCCTGTCGTTTCCATAGAAACGTTACTCAATTTAGGAGAAGAAGTCATAGAACCCATAGTATTACATAGCGACGCAATCTCTGTGTTAATTCGCCAATGTGAGGGGGCGAGGGATGCAGTGAAGAATGAATAGTGAATCGGAATGGAAATAGTCGTATCCGAAAAGAAAATCCTGTTGTTTCCATAGAAACGTATCTCGATTTAAGAGGAGGAGTCATAGAACACATAGTATTTTCCAGCTACGCAATTTCTGTGTTAATTCATCAATGTGAGGGGGCCAGGAGTGCAGTAACGAAGGATAAGTGCATCGGAAAGGAGATACTAGTATCCCAAAAGAAATTCCTGTCGTATCCATAGAAACGTTACTCGGTTTAGAGGGAGATGTCATAGAAACCATAGTATTTCTTAGCGACGCAATTTCTGTGTTAATTCGCCAATGTGAGGGAGCGAGGGATACAGTAAAGAATGAATAGTGAATCGGAATGGAAATAGTCGTATCCCAAAACAGAATACTGTCGTTTCCATAGAAACGTTACTCGATTTAAAAGGAGATTTTATTGGACCCATAGTCTTTCATAGCGACGCAATTTCTGTGTTAATTCGTCAATGTGAGGGAGCGAGGGATGCAGTAAACAAGGAATAGTGCATCTTAAAGGAAATGGTCGTATCCCAAAAAACAATCCCGTCGTTTCCATTGAAACGTTTCTCGATTCAGAAGGAGATGTTATAGAACGCATAGTATTTCATAGCGACGCAATTTCTATGTTAATTCGTCAATGTGAGGGTGCGAGGGATGCAGTAAAGAAGGAATAGTACATCGGAAAGGAGAAAGTCGTATCCCAAAAGAAAATCCTAACGTTTCCATGGAAACGTTACTCGATTTAGAATGAGAAGTCGTAGAACCCATGGTATTACATAGCGACGCAATTTCTGTGTTAATTCGTCAATGTGAGGGAGCGAGGGATGCAGTAAAGAAGGGATAGAGCATCGGAAAGGAGTTACTCGTATCCCAAAAGAAAATCGTGTCGTTTCCATTGAAACGTTACTCGATTTAGAAGGAGATGTCATTGAACACATAGTATTTCATAGCGACGCAATTTATGTGTTAATTCGTCAATGAGAGGGAGCGAGGGATGCAGTGAAGAAGGAATACTGCATCGGAAAGGAGATAGTCGTATCCCAAAACAAAATCCTGTCGTTTCCATAGAAACGTTACTCGATTTAGAAGGAGAAGCCATAGAACCCATAGTATTTATTAGCGACGCAATTTCTGTGTTAATTCGTCAATGTGAGGTAGCGAGGGAAGCAGTTAAGCAGGAATAGTGCATCGGGAATTAAATAGTCGTATCCCAAAAGAAATTCCTGCCGCCTCCATAGAAACTTTACTCCATTTAGAAGGAGATGTCATCGGATACATAGTATTTCATAGCGACGGAATTTCTGTGTTAATTCGTCAATGTGAGGTAGCGAGGGATGCAGTAAGGAAACAATAGTGGTTCGGAAAGGAGATAGTCGTAACCTATAAGAAAATACTGTCGTTTCCATTAATACGTTACTCGATTTAGAAGTAGAGGTCGTAGAACCCGTAGTATTTCATAGCGACGCAATTTCTGTGTTAATTCGCCAACGTGAGGACGCGAGGAATGCAGTAAAGAAGGAAATATGCATCGGAAAGGAGATAGTTGTATCCCAAAAGAAAATCCTGTCGTTTCCATAGATCCGTTACAAGATTTACAAGGAAATGATATAGAACCAATAGTATTTCATAGCGAGGCAATTCCTGTGTTAATTCGTGAAAGTGAGAGAGCGGGCGATGCAGTAATGAAGGAATAGTGCATCGGAAAGGAGACACTATTATCCCAAATGATAATCCTGTCGTTTCCATAGAAACGTGACACGATTTAGAAGGAGATGTCGTAGAACACATAGTATTTCATAGCGACGCAATTTCTGTGTAGATTCGTCAATGTGGGTGAGCGAGGGACGCAGTAAAGAAGGAATTTTGCATCGGAAAGGATATACTCGTATCCCATAAGAAAATCCAGTCGTTTCCATAAGAACGTTTTCGATTTAGTAGGAGAAGTCATAGAACCCACAGTATTTCAAAGCCCCGCAATTTCTGTGTTAATTCGTGAATGTGAGGGAGCGAGGGATGCGGTAAAGAAGGAATAGTGCATCGGAAAGGAGACAGTCGTATCCGAAAAGAAAATCCTGTCGTTTCCAAATAAAAGTTAATCGGTTTAGAAGGTGTTATAGAACACATAGTATTTCATAGCGGCGCAATTTCTTTGTTAATTCGTCGATGTGAGGGCGCGAGGAATGCAGTAAAGAAGGAATAGTGCATCGGAAAAGAGGCAGTCGTCTCCGAAAAGAAAATCCTTTCGTTTCCAATGAAACATTACTCGATTTACAAGGTGATGTCATAGAACCCATACTATTTCATAGCGAGGCAATTCCTGTGTTAATTCTTGAATGTGAGGGAGCGAGGGATGCAGTACAGAAGGAATAGTGCTTCGAAAAGGAGATTCTCGTATCCGAAAAAATAATCCTGTCGTTTCCACAGAAACGTTACTCGATTTAGAAGGAGATGTCACAGAACACATTGTATTACACAGTGACGCTATTCCTGTGTTATTTCGTCAATGTGAGGGAGTGGGGGATGCGGTAAAGAATTTATAGTGTATCGGAAAGAAGATACTCGTATCCCAAATGAAAATCCTGTCGTTTAAATGGAGACGTTACTCGATTTAGAAGTAGAGGTCATAGAACCCATAGTATTTCATAGCGACGCAATTTCTTGTTAATTCGTCAATGTGAGGGAGCCAGGGTTTCAGTAAAGAAGGAATAGTGCATCGGACAGGAGATACTCTAATCGCAAAAGAAAATACTGTCGTTTCCATAGAAACGTTAGACGATTTAGATATTGTCATAGAACCCATAGTATTTCATAGTGACGAAATCTCTGTGTTAATTTGTCTATGTGAGGGCGGGAGGAGTGCAGTAAAGATGTAATAGTGCATCGGAAAGGAGGCAGTCGTATCCGAAAAGAAAATCCTTTCGTTTCCAATGAAACATTACTCGATTTCCAAGGTGATGTCATAGAACCCATAGTTTTTCATAGCGACGCAATTTCTGTGTTAATTCGTCAATGTGAGGGAGCGAGGGATGCTGTAAAGCAGGAACAGAAGATCGGATATCAGATAGTCGAATCCCAAAAGAAAATCCTGTCGTTTCCATAGAAACTTTACTCCATTAAAAGGTAATGTCATCGAACACATAGTATTTCATAAAGACGCAATTTCTGTGTTAATACGTCAATGTGAGGTAGCGAGGGATGCAGTAAAGAAGGAATAGTGCTCTGGAAAGGAGATACTCGTATCCCAAAAGAAAATCCTGTCGTTTCCATTGAAACGTTACTCGATTTAGAAGGAGATGTCATAGAACACTTAGTATTTCATAGCGACACAATTTCTGTGTTAAATCGTGAATGTGAGGGAGCGAGGGACGCAGTATTGAAGGAATAGTGCATCGGAAAGGAGATACTCGTATCCCAAAAGAAATTCCTGTCGTTTCCATAGAAACGATATTCGATCCAGAAGGAGAAGTCATAGAACCCATAGTATTTCATAGCCCCGCAATTTCTGTGTTAAGTCGTCAATGTGAGGAAGCGAGGGATGCAGAAAGACTGGAATAGTGCATCGGAAAGGAGATAGTCGTATCTAAAAAGAAAATCCTTTAGTTTCCATAGAAACGTTACTCGATTTAGAAGGAGAAGTCACAGAACCATTAGTATTTCATGGCGACGCAATTTCTGTGTTAATTTGTCAATCTGTGGGAACGAGGGATGCAGTAAAGAAGGAATAGTGCATCGGAGAGGAGATACTTGTATCATAAAAGAAAATCCTGTTGTTTCCATAGAAAGGTACTGCGATTCAGAAGAAGGAGTCATAGATCCCGTAGTATATCATAGCGACGCAATTTCTGTGTTAATTCGTCAATGTGAGGGAGCGAGGGATGCAGTAAAGAAGGAATAGTGCATCGGAAAGGAGAAACTCGTATCCCATAAGAAAATACTGTCGTATCCATAGAAACGTAACTCGGTTTAGAGGGAGATGTCATGGAACCCATAGTATTACATAGCGGCGCAGTTACTGTGTTAATTCGTCGATGTGAGGGCGCCAGGAGTGCAGTAAAGAAGGATAAGTGCATCGGATAGGAGTTAGTCGTATCCCAAAAGAAAATCCTGTCGTTTCAATAGAAACATTACATGATTTAGAAGGATATGTCACACAACCCATAGTATTTCATAGCGAACCAATTTCTGTGTTAATTCGTCAAAGTGAGGGAGCGAGGGATGCAGTTAAGAAGGATTAGTGCATCGGATAGGAGATGGTCGTATCCCAAAAGAGAATCCTGTCGTATACATAGAAACGTTACTCAGTATAGAGGGAAACGTCATAGAACCCATAGTATTTCATAGCGACGCAATTTCTGTGTTAAATTGACAATGTGTGGGAGCGAGGAATGCAGTAAAGACGGGAAAGTGCATCGGAAAGGAGATAGTCGTATCCCTAAATAAAATCCTGTCGTTTCGATAGAAACGTTACTCGTTTTAGAAGGATATATCATAGAACCCATAGTATTTCATAGCGACCCAATTTCGGTGTTTTATTCGTCAATGTGAGGGAGCAAGTGATGCAGTAAAGAATGAATAGTGCATTGGAAAGGAAATAGTCGTATCCCAAAAGATAATCCTGTCGTTTCCATAGAAACGTGACTCGATTTAGAAGGAGATTTTACTCAACCCATAGTATTACATAGCGACACAATTTCTGTGTTGATTCGTCAATGTGTGGGAACGAGGGATGCAGTAAACAAGGAACAGTGCATCGGAAAGAAAATAGTCGTATCCCAAAAGAAAATCATGTCGTTTCCATGGAAACGTTACTCAATTTAGGAAAAGAAGTCATAGAACCCATAGTTTTACATAGCGACGCAATCTCTGAGTTAATTCGTTATTGTGAGGGAGCGCGGGATGCAGTAAGGAAGGAATGGTACATCGGAAAGGAGATAGTCTTATCACAAAGGAAAATCCTGTCGTTTCCATTGAACCGTTACTCGATTTAGAAGGAGAAGTCGTAGAACCCATAGTATTACATAGCGACGCAATTTCTGTGTTAATTCGTCAATGTAAGGGAGCGAGGGATGCAGTGAACAAGGAATAGTGCATCTTAAAGAAAATAGTCGTATCCCAAAAGAAAATCCTGTCGTTTCCATTGGAAAGTTTCTCAATTTAGAAGGAGATGTTTTAGAATCCATAGTATTTCATAGCGACGCAATTTCTGTGTTAATTCGTCAATGTGAGGGAGCGAGGGTTGCCGTAAAAAAAGGAATAGTACATCGGAAAGGAGATAGTCGTATCCCAAAAGAAAATCCTGTCGTTTCCATAGACACGTTATTCGATTTAGGAGGAGAAGTCGTAGAACCCATAGTGTTACATAGCGACGCAATTTCTGTGTTAATTCGTCTATGTGAGGGAGCGAATGATGCAGTAAAGAAGGAATAGTGCATCGGAAAGGCGGTACTTATATCCCTAAAGAAAATCCTGTCGTTTCCAAAGAAACGTTACTCGAATTAGAAGGGGATGTCATAGAACCCAAAGTATTTCATAGCGACGCAATTTCTGTGTTAATTCGTGAATGTGAGGGAGCGGGGGATGCAGGAAAGAAGGAATAGTGCATCGGATAGGAGATAGTAGTATCCCAAAACAAAATCCTGTCGTATCCATAGAAACGTTACTCGGTTTAGAGGGAGATGTCATAGAACCCATAGTATTTCATAGCGACGCAATTTCTGTGTTAATTCGTCAATGTGAGGGAGCGAGGGATGCAGTAAAAAAGGAATAGTACATCGGAAAGGAGATAGTCGTATCCCAAGAGGAAATCCTGTCGTTTCCATAGAGACGTTACTCGATTTAGAAAGGGATGTCATAGAACCCAAAGTATGTCATAGCGATGCAATTTCTGTGTCAATTCGTGAATGTGTGGTAGCGCGGGATGCAGTTAAGAATGAATAGTGCATCGGAAAGGAGATAGTCGTATCCGAAATGAAAATCCTGTCGTTTCCATTGAAACATAACTAGATTTAGAAGATCTCATAGAATCCATGGAATTACATAGCCCCGCAACTTCTGCGTTAATTCGTCAATGTGCGTGCGCGAGGAGTGCAGCAAAGAAGGAATAGTGCATCGGAAAGGAGATACTCGTATCTCAAAAGAAAATCCTGTCGTATCCATAGAAACGTAACTCGGTTTAGAGGGAGATGTCATAGAACCCATAGTATTTCTTAGCGACGCAATTTCTGTGTTAATTCGTCAATGTGAGGGCGCCAGGAGTGCGGTAAAGAAGAATAAGTGCATCGGATAGGAGTTAGTCGTATCCCAAAAGAAAATCCTGTCGTTTCCATTGAAACATTACATGATTTAGAAGGATATGTCATACAACCCATAGTATTTCATAGCGAACCAATTTCTGTGTTAATTCGTCAATGTAAGGGAGCGAGTGATGCAGTTAAGAGGGATTAGTGCATCGGAAAGGAGATGGTCGTATGCCAAAAGAGAATACAGTCGTATACATAGAAACGTTACTCAGTTTAGAGGGAATCGTCATAGAACCCATAGTATTTCATAGCGACGCAATCTCTGTGTTAATTCGTCAATGTGATTGAGCGAGGGATGCAGTAAAGAAGGAATAGTACATCGGAATGGAGATAGTCGTATCCCAAAAGAAAATCCTGTCGTTTCCAAAGAAACGTTACTCAATTTAGGAGAAGAAGTCATAGAACCCATAGTATTACATAGCGACGCAATCTCTGTGTTAATTCGCCAATGTGAGGGGGCGAGGGATGCAGTAAAGAATGAATAGTGAATCGGAATGGAAATAGTCGTATCCGAAAAGAAAATCCTGTTGTTTCCATAGAAACGTATCTCGATTTAAGAGGAGGAGTCATAGAACACATAGTATTTTCCAGCTACGCAATTTCTGTGTTAATTCATCAATGTGAGGGGGCCAGGAGTGCAGTAACGAAGGATAAGTGCATCGGAAAGGAGATACTAGTATCCCAAAAGAAATTCCTGTCGTATCCATAGAAACGTTACTCGGTTTAGAGGGAGATGTCATAGAACCCATAGTATTTCTTAGCGACGCAATTTCTGTGTTAATTCGCCAATGTGAGGGAGCGAGGGATACAGTAAAGACTGAATAGTGAATCGGAATGGAAATAGTCGTATCCCAAATAGAATACTGTCGTTTCCATAGAAACGTTACTCGATTTAAAAGGAGATTTTATTGGACCCATAGTCTTTCATAGCGACGCAATTTCTGTGTTAATTCGTCAATGTGAGGGTGCGAGGGATGCAGTAAACAAGGAATAGTGCATCTTAAAGGAAATGGTCGTATCCCAAAAAACAATCCCGTCGTTTCCATTGAAACGTTTCAGATTCAGAAGGAGATGTTATAGAACCCATAGTATTTCATAGCGACGCAATTTCTATGTTAATTCGTCAATGTGAGGGTGCGAGGGATGCAGTAAAGAAGGAATAGTACATCGGAAAGGAGAAAGTCGTATCCCAAAAGAAAATCCTAACGTTTCCATGGAAACGTTACTCGATTTAGAATGAGAAGTCGTAGAACCCATGGGATTACATAGCGACGCAATTTCTGTGTTAATTCGTCAATGTGAGGGAGCGAGGGATGCAGTAAAGAAGGAATAGAGCATCGGAAAGGAGTTACTCGTATCCCAAAAGAAAATCGTGTCGTTTCCATTGAAACGTTACTCGATTTAGAAGGATATGTCATTGAACACATAGTATTTCATAGCGACGCAATTTATGTGTTAATTCGTCAATGAGAGGGAGCGAGGGATGCAGTGAAGAAGGAATAGTGCATCGGACAGGAGATAGGCGGATCCCAAAAGAAAATCCTGTCGTATCCATAGAAACGTTACTCGGTATAGAGGGAGATGCCATAGAATACATAGTATTTCATAGCGACGCAATTTCTGTGTTAATTCGTCAATGTGAGGGAGCGAGGGATGCAGTAAATAATGAATAGTGCATCGGAAAAGAAATAGTCGTATCCCAAAAGAAAATCCGGTCGTTTCCTTAGGAACGTTACTCGGTTTAGAGGGAGATGTCATAGAACGCATAGTATTTCATAACAACTCAATTTCTGTGTTAAATCGCCAATGTGAGGGAGCGAGGGATGCAGTAAGGAATTAATAGTGCATCGGAAAAGGAGATAGTCGTATACGAAAAGAAAATCCTCTCGATTCCATAGAAACGTTACTCGATTTAGAAAGAGATGTCATAGAACCCGATGTGTTTCATAGCGACGAAATTTCTGTGTTAATTCGTCAATGTAGGGGAGCGAGGGATGCAGTAAAGAAGGAATAGTGCATCGGAAAGGAGATTGCCGAGTCCCAAAAGAAAATCCTGTCGTTTCTATAGAAACGTTACTCGATTGAAGAGGAGATGTCATACAACCCGTTGTATTTCATATCGACGCAATGTCTGTGTTAATTCGTCAATGTGAGGGAGAGAGGGATGCAGTGCAGAGGGAATAGTGCATCGGAACAGAGATAGTCTTATCCCAAAAGGAAATCATGTCTTTTCCATAGAGACGTTACACGATTTAGAGCAGAAGTCATGGCACCCATTGTATTTCATAGCGACGCAATTTCTGTGTTAATGCGATCATATGAGGGAGTGAGGGATGCTGTAAAGAATTAATAGTGCCACGCAAAAGAGATACTCGTATCCCAAAAGAAAATCCTCTCGATTCCATAGATACGTTACTCGATTTTGAAGATGTCATAGAATTCATAGTATTTCATGGCGACGCAATTTCTGTGTTAATTCGTCAATGTGAGGGAGCGAGGGATGCAGTAAAGAAGGAATAGTGAATCGGAATGGAGGTACTCGTATCCCAAAAGAAAATCCTGTCGTTTCCATAGAAACGTTACTCGATTTAGAAGGAGATGTCATAGAACCCATAGTATATCACAGCGCCGCAATTTCTGTGTTAATTTGTCAATGTGGAGGAGCGAGGGATGCCGTAAAGAAGTATTAGTGCATCGGAAAGGAGATACTCGTATCCCAAAAGAAAATCCTGTTGTTTCCATAGAAACGTTACTCGATTTACAAGGAGATGTCATAGAACACAAAGTATTTCATAGCGACGCAATATCTGTGTTAATTCGTCAATGTGAGGGAGCGATGGATGCAGTAAAGATGGAATAGTGCTTCGGAAAGCCGATAGTCGTATCCCAAAAGAAAATCCTGTCGTAACCATAGAAACGTTACTCGGTTTAGAGGGAGATGTCATAGAACCCATAGAATTTCATAGCGACGCAATTTCTGTGTTAAAATGTAAATGGGAGGGAGCGAGGGATGCTTTAAAGAAGGAATTGTGCATCGTAAAGGAGATAGTCGTATTCCAAAATAAACTCCTGTCGTTTCCTTAGAAACGTTACTCGATTTAGATGGAGATGACATAGAACCCATAGTATTTCATGGCGACGCAATTTCTGTGTTAATTCGTCAATGTAAGGGAGCGAGGGATGCTGCAAAGGAGGAATAGTGAATCGGAAAGGAGATACACGTATCCCAAAAGTAAATCCTTTCGTTTCCATAGAAACGTTACCCGACAAAGAAGGAAATGTCATAGAACACACAGTATTTCATAGCGACGTATTTTCAGTGTTAATTCCGAATGTGAGGGAGCGAGGGATGCAGGAAAGAAGGAATAGTGCATCGGAAAGGAGATACTCTTATCCCAAAATATAATCCTGTTGTTTCCATACAAACGTTACATGTTTTAGAAGGATATATCATACAACTCATTGTATTTCATAGCGACGCAATTACTGTGTTAATTCGTCAATGTGAGGGAGCGAGGGATGCAGTAAAGAAGGAATAGTGCATCGGAATGGAGATAGTCGTATCCCAAAAGAAAATCCTGTCGTTTCCATAGTACCGTTATTCGTTTTAGAAGGATATATCATACAACCCATAGTATTTCATAGCGACGCATAGTCGTATCCCTAAATAGAATCCTGTCGTTTCCATAGAAACGTGACTCGATTTAGAAGGAGATTTTATTGAACCCATACTATTCCATAGCGACACAATTTCTGTGTTGATTCGTCAATGTGTGGGAGCGAGGGATGCAGTAAACAAGGAACTGTGCATCGGAAAGAAAATAGTCGTATCCCAAATGAAAATCCTGTCGTTTCCATTGAAACGTTACTCGATTTAGAAGGAGATGTTATAGAACCCATAGTATTTCATAGCGACGTGATTTCTGTGTTATTTCGTCAATGTGAGGGAGCGAGAAATGCAGTAAAGAATGAATACTACATCGGAATGGAGATAGTCGTATCCCAAAAGAAAATCTTGTCTTATCCATAGAAACGTTAATCAATTTAGAAGGAGAAGTCATAGAACCCATAGTATTACATAGCGACGCAATTTCTGTGGTAATTCGTCAATGTGAGGGTGCGAGGGATGAAGTAAAGAAGGAATAGTGCATCGGAATGGAGATAGTCGTATCCCATAAGAAAATCCAGGCGATTCCATAGAAACGTTACTCGATTTACAAGGAGATGTCATAGAACCCATAGTATTTCATAGCGACGCAATTCCTGTGTAAATTCGTCAATGTGAGGGAGCGAGGGATGCAATAACGAAGGAAAACTGCATCGGAAAGGAGATACACGTATTCCAAAAGGAAATCCTGTCGGTTCCATAGAAACGTCACTCGATTTAGAAGGAGAAGTCCTAGAACCCATAGTATTTCAAGCAACGCAATTTCTGTGTTAATTGGTCAATGTGAGGGCGCGCGGAGTGCAGTAAAGAAGGATAAGTGCATCGGAAATTAGATAGTCGTATCCCAAAAGAAAATACTGTCGTTTCCATTGAAACGTTACATGATTTAGAATTATAAGTCATACAACCAATAGTATTTCATAGCGACGCAATTTCTGTGTTAATTCGTCAATGTGAGGGAGCGTGTGATGCAGTAAAGAAGGAATAGTGCATCGGACAAGAGATAGTCGTATCCCAAAAGAAAATCCTGTCGTATCCATAGAAACGTTACTCGGTTTAGAGGGAGATGTCATACAACACATAGTATTTCATAGCGACGCAATTTTTGTGTTAATTCGTCCATGTGAGGGAGCGAGGGATACAGTAAAGAATGAATTGTGCATCGGAAAGGAAATATTCCTATCCCAAAAGAAAATCCTTTCGTTTCCATGGAAACGTTACTCGATTTAGAAGGAGATGTCATAGAACCCGTTGTATTTCATAGCGACGCAATTTCTGTGTTAATTCGTCAATGTGAGGGAGCGAGGGATGCAGTAAAGAAGGAATAGTGCATCCAAAATAAGACAAACGTATCCCAAAAGAAAATCCTGTCGTTTCTATAGAAACGTTATTCGATTTAGAATGAGTAGTCATAGAGCCCATAGTATTTCATAGCGACGCAATTTCTGTGTTAATTCGTCAATGTGAGGGAGCGAGGGATGCAGTAAAGAATGAATAGTGAGTCGGAAAGGAAATAGTCGTTTCCCAAAAGAGAATATTGTCATTTCCATAGAAACGTTACTCGATTTAGCAGGAGAATTTATTGGACCCATAGTAATTCATAGCGGCGCAATTTCTGTGTAAATTCGTCAATGTGAGGGAGCGAGTGATGCAGTGAACAAAGAATAGTGCATCTTAAAGAAAATAGTCGTATCCCAAAACAAAATCCTGTCGTTTCCATTGGAACGTTTCTCGATTTAGAAGGAGATGTTTTAGAACCCTTAGTATTTCATAGCGCCACAATTTGTGTGTTAATTCGTCAATGTGAGGAAGCGAGAGATGCAGTGAACAAGGAATAGTTCATTTTAAAGAAAATAGCCGTATCCCAAAAGAAAATCCTGTCATTTCCATTGGATCGCTTCTCGATTTAGAAGGACATGTTTTAGAACCCATAGTATTTCATACCGACGCAATTTCTGTGTTAAATCGTCAATGTGAGGGAGCAAGGGATGCAGTAAAAAAGGAATAGTATATCGGAAAGGAGATAGTCGTATCCCAAAAGAAAATCCTGTCGTATCCATAGAAACGTTACTCGCTTTAGAGGGAGATGTCATGGAACCAATTGTATTTCATAGCGCGGCAAATTATGTGTTAATTCGTCAATTTGAGGGAGCGCGGGAATCAGTAAAGAAGGAATAGTGCATCGGAAAGGAGATACTCGTATCCCGAAAGAAAATGTAGTTGTTTCCATGGAAACGTAACTCGATTTAGAAGATGTCATAGAATCCATAGAATTTCATAGCCCCGCGATTTCTGCGTTAATTCGTCAATGTGCGTGCGCGAGGTGTGCAGCAAAGGAGGAATAGTGCATCGGAAAGGAGATACTCGTATCCCAAAAGAAAATCCTGTCGTTTCCGTAGAAACGTTACTCGATTTAGAAGGAGATGTCATAGAACCCATAGTACTTCATAGCAACGCAATTCCTGTGTTAATTCGTCAATGTGTGGGCGCCAGGAGTGCAATAAAGAAGGATAAGTGCATCGAAAATTAGATAGTCGTAACCCAAAGAAATTACTGTCGTTTCCATAGAAATGTTACATGATTGTGAAAGATAAGTCATATAACCCATAGTATATCATAGCGACGCAATTTCTGTGTTAGTTCGTCAATGTGAGGGAGCGAGGAATGCAATAAAGATGGAATAGTGCGTCGGAAAGGAGAAAGTCGTATCCCAAAAGAAAATCCTGTCGTATCCATAGAAACGTTACTCGCTTTAGAGGGAGATGTCATGGAAACCATAGTATTACATAGCGGCGCAGTTTCTGTGTTAATTCGTCAATGTGAGGGCACCAGGAGTGCAGTAAAGAAGGATATGTGCATCGGAAATTTGATAGTCGTATCCCAATAGAAAATACTGTCGTTTCCATTGAAACGTTGCATGATTTAGAAGGAGATCTTATTGAACCCATAGTATTTAATAGTGACGTAATTTCTGTGTTATTTCGTCAATGTGAGGGAGCGAGGGATGCAGTAAACACGGAAAAGTGTATCGGAAAGGAGATAGTCGTATCCCTAAATAAAATCCTGTCGTTTCCATAGTACCGTTACTCGTTTTAGAAGGATATATCTTACAACCCATAGTATTTCATGGCGACGCATAGTCGTATCCCTAAATAAAATCCTGTCGTTTCCATAGAAACGTGACTCGATTTAGAATGAGATTTTATTGAACCCATAGTATTCCATAGCGACACAATTTCTGTGTTAAATTGACAATGTGAGGGAGCGAAGGATGCAGTGAGGAAGGAATAGAGCATCGGAAAGGAGATACTCGTATCCCAAAAGACAATCCTGTCGATTCCATAGAAACGTTACTCGATTTAAAAGGAGAAGTCATAGAACCCATAGTATTTCATAGCAACGCAATTTCTGTGTTAAATAGTCAATGTGAGGGAGCGAAGGATGGAGTGAGGAAGGAATAGAGCATCGGAAAAGAGATACTCGTATCCCAAAAGAATATCCTGTCGTTTCCATAGAAACGTTACTCGATTTAGAAGGAGGAGTCATAGAACCTATAGCAATTCATAGCATCGCAATTTCTGTGTTAATTCGTCAATGTGAGGGCACCAGGAGAGCAGTTAAGAAGGATAAGTGCATCGGAAATTAGATAGTCGTATATCAAAAGAAATTCCTGTCGTATCCATAGAAACGTTACTTGGTTTAGAGGGAGATGTCATAAAACCCATACTATTCCATAGCGACGCAGTTTCTGTGTTAATTCGTCAATGTGAGGGAGCGAGGGATGCAGTAAAGTAGGAATAGTGCATGGGAAAGGAGAGAGTCGTATCCCAAAAGAACATCCTGTCGTTTCCATAGAAACGTTACTCGATTTAGAAGGAGATTATATTGGACCCATAGTATTTCATAGCGACGCAATTTCTGTGTTAATTCGTCGATGTGAGGGAGCGAGGGATGCAGTGAACAACGATTAGTGCATGCTAAAGAAAATAGTCGTATCCCAAAAGAAAATCCTGTCGTTTCCATTGGATGGCTTCACGATTTAGAAGGAGATGTTTTAGAACCCATAGTACTTCATAGCGACGCAATTTCTGTGTTAAATCGTCAATGTGAGGGAGCAAGGGATGCAGTAAAAAAGGAATAGTATATCAGAAAAGAGATAGTCATATCCCAAAAGAAAATCCTGTCGTTTCCGTAGAAACGTTACTCGATTTAGAAGGGGAAGTCGTAGAACCCATGGTTTTACATAGCGAAGCAATTTCTGTGTTAATTCGTCAATGTGAGGGAGCGAGGGATTCAGTAAATAAGGAATAGTGCATCTTAAAATAAATAGTCGTATCCCAAATGAAAATCCTGTCGTTTCCATTGGAACGTTTCTCGTTTTAGAAGGAGATGTTATAAAACCCATAGTATTTCATAGCGACGCAATTTCTGTGTTAATTCGCCAATGTGGGGGAGCGAGGGATGCGGTAAAGAAGGAATAGTACATCGGAAGGAGATAGTCGTATCCCAAAAGAAAATCCTGTCGTTTCCATAAAAACGTTACTTGATTTAGGAGGATATGTCATACAACCCATAGTATTTCTTAGCGTCGCAATTTCTGTGTTAATTCGTCAATTTGAGGGAGCGAGGGATGCAGTGAACAAGAAATAGGGCATCTTAATGAAAATAGTCGTATTCCAAAAGAAAATCCTGTCGTTCCCATTGGAACGTTTCTCGATTTAGAAGGACATGTTTTAGAACCCATAGTATTTCATAGCGACGCAATTTCTGTGTTAATTCGTCAATGTGAAGGAGCGAGGGATGCATTAAAAAAGGAATAGTACATCGGAAAGGAGACAGTCGGATCCCAAAAGAAAATCCTGTCGTTTCCATTGAAACGTTACTCGATTTAGAAGACGAAGTCGTAGAACCCATAGTTTTACATAGCGAAGCAATTTCTGTGTTAATTCGTCAATGTGAGGAAGCGAGGGATGCAGTAAAGAAGGAATAGTGGATCGGAAAGGAGATACTCGTATCGCAAAAGACAATCCTGTCAATTCCATAGAAACGTTACTCGATTTGGAAGGAGAAGTCATAGAACCCATAGTATTTCATAGCAACGCAATTGATGTGTTAATTCGTCAATTGTAGGGCGCCGGGAGTGCAGTGAAGATGGGTAAGTGCATTGGAAATTAGATAGTTCTATCCCAAAAGAAAATCCTCTCGTACCCATAGAAACGTTACTCGGTTTAGAGGGAGATGTCATAGATCCCATTGGATTTCATAGCGACGCAGTTTCTGTGTTAATTCGTAAATGTGAGGGCGCCAGGAGTGCTGAAAAGAAGGATAAGTGCTTCGGATAGGAGATAGTAGTATCCCAAAAGAAAATACTATCGTTTCCATAGAAACATTACATGATTTAGATGGATATGCCATACAACCCATAGTATTTCATAACGACGCAATATCTGTGTTAATACGTCAATGTGAGGGAGCGAGGGATGCAGTAAAGAAGGAATAGTGCATTTTAAAGAAAATATTCGTATCCCAAAAGAATATCTTGTCGTTTCCATTTGAACGTTTCTCGATTTAGAAGGAGATGTTATAGAACACATAGTATTTCATAGCGAAGCCATTTCTGTGGTAATTCGTCAATGTGAAGAAGCGAGGGATGCAGTAAAGAAGGAATAGTACATCGGAAAGGAGATAGCCGTATCCCAAAAAAAGATCCTGTCGATTCCATAGAAACGTTACTCGATTTAGAAGGAGAAGACATAGAACCCATAGTATTTCTAAGCGACGCAACTTCAGTGTTCATTCGCCAATGTGAAGGAGCGAGGGATGCAGTAAAGAATGAATAGTGAATCGGAAAGGAAATAGTTGTATCCCAAAAGAGAACACTGTCGCTTCCATAGAGATGTTACTCGATTTAGAAGGAGATTTTATTGGACCTATAGTATTTCATAGCGACACAATTTCTGTGTTAATTCGTCAATGTGAGGGAGCGAGGGATGCAGTAAACATGGAGTAGTGCATCTTAAAGAAAATAGTCGTATCCCAAAAGAAAATCCTGTCGTTTCCATTGGATCGCTTCTCGATTTAGAAGGAGATGTTTTAGAACCCATAGTATTTCATAGCGACGCAGTTTCTGTGTTAATTCGACAATGTGAATGCGCCACGAGTGCAGTAAAGAAGGATAAGTGCTTCGGATAGGAGAAACCCGTATCCCAAAAGAAAATCCAGTCGTTTCCATAGAGACGTGTCTCGATTGAGAAGGATATGTCATACAACCCATAGTATTATAGCGACGCAATTTATGTGTTAAGTCGTCAATGTGAGGGAGCGAGGGATGGAGTAAAGAAGGAATAGTGCAGCGGAAAGGAGATACTCGTATACCAAAAGATAATCCTGTCGTTTCCATAGAAACGTTACTCGGTTTAGAAGAAGATGTCATAGACCCCATAGTAATTCATAGTGACGCAATTTCTGTATTAATTCGTCAATGTGAGGGCGCGAAAGATGCAGTAAGGAAGAAATAGCGCATCGGAAAGGAGATACTCGGATCCCAAAATAAAATCCTGTCGTTTCCATAGAAAAGTTACTCGATTTTGAAGGAGACGTCATAGAACACATAGTTTTTCATAGCGACGCAATTTCTGTGTTAATTCGTCAAAGTGGGGGTGCCAGGAGAGCAGTAATGAAGGATTAGTGCAGCGGAAAGGAGATACTCGTATACCAAAAGAAAATCCTGTCGTTTTCATAGTATTGTTACTCGATTTAGAAGGAGATGTCATAGAACCCGTATTGCTTCATAGCGACGCAATATCTGTGTTGATTCGTCAATGTGAGGGATCGAGGGATGCAGTATAGAAGCAATAGTGCATCGGAAAGGAGATACTCGTATCACAAAAGAAAATCATGTCGTTTCCAAAGAAACGTAACTCGATTTAGAAAGAGATGTCATGGAACCCATAGTATTACATAGCGACGCAATTTCTGTGTTGATTCGTCAATGTGAGGGAGCGAGGGATGCAGTAACGAAGGAATAGTGCATCGGAGGAGATACTCGTATCCCAAAAGGTAATCCAGTCGTTTCCAAAGAAACGTAACTCGATTTAGAAGGAGTTGTCGTAGAACCCATAGTATTTCATAGCGACGCAAATTCTGTGTAATTCGTCAATGCCTGGAAGTGAAGGATGCAGTAAAGAAGGAGTAGTGCATCGGAAAGGAGACAGTCGTATCCCATAAGAAATTCCTGTTGTTTCCATAGAAACGGTATTCGATTTGGACGGAAAAGTCATAGAACCCACAGCATTTCATAGCGACGCAATTTCTGTGTTTATACGTCAATGTGAGGGAGCGAGGGATGCAATACAGTAGCAATAGTGCATCGGAAAGGAGATAGTCGTTTCCCAAAAGAAAATCCTGTCGTTTCCATAGAAACGTTACTTGATTTAAAAGACGATGTCATAGAACCCGTTGTATTTCATAGCGACGCAATTTCTGCGTTAATTCGTCAATGTGACGGAGCGAGGGATGCAGTAAGGAAGGAATAGTTCATCGGAAATTAGATGCTCGTATCTCAAAAGAAAATCCTCTCGATTCCATTGAAGCCTTACTCGATTAAGAAGGATATGTCATAGAACCCATAGTAGTTCATAGCGACGCAATTTCTGTGTTAATTCGTAAATGTGAGGGCTCCAGGAGTGCAGTAAAGAAGGATTAGTGGATTGCAAACGAGTTAGTCGTATCCCAATAGAAAATCCTGTCGTTTCCATAGAAACGTTACATGATTTAGAAGGATTTGTCATGCAACTCGTAGTTTTTCATAGCGACGCAATTTCTGTGTTAATTCGTCAATGTGTGGGCGCCAGGAGTGCAGATAAAGAAGGATTAGTGCATCGGAAAGGAGATAGTCGTATCCCAAAAGAAAATCCTTTTGTTTTCATTGAAACGTTGCTCGATTGAGAAGGAGATGTCATAGAACGCATAGTATTTCGTAAGGACGCAATATCTGTGTTAATTCGTCAATGTGAGGGAGCGAGGGATGCAGTAAACAATTAATAGTACATCGGATAAGAGATAGTCGTATCCCAAAAGAAAATCCTGTCGTTTCCATAGAGACGTGAATCGATTTAGAAGGATAGATCATACAACCCATAGTATCATAGCGACGAGATTTTTGTGTTAATTCGTCAATGTGTGGGAGCGAGGGATGCAGTAAAGAAGGAATAGTGCTTCGGAAAGTAGATAGTCGTATCCCAAAAGAAAATCCTTTCGTTTCCATAGAAACGTTACATGGTTTAGAAGGATTTGTCATACAACCCGTAGTGTTTCTTAGCAACGCAATTTCTGTTTTGATTCGTCAATGTGAGGGAGCGAGGGATGCAGTAAAGAAGGAATAGTGCATCGGAAAGGAGATACTTGTATCCCAAAAGAAAATCCTTTCGTTTCCATAGAAACGTTACTCGAATTAGAAGGAGATGTCATATAACCCATAGTATTTCACAGTGACGCAATTTCTGTGTTAATGCGTCAATGTGAGGGAGTGAGGGATGCAGTAAAGAAGGAATAGTGCATCGGGAAGGAGATACTTGTGTCCCAAAAGAATATCCTGACGTTTCCATAGAAATGTTACTCGAATTAGACGGAGATGTCATAGAACACTTTGTATTTCATAACGACACAATTTCTGTGTTGATTCGTCAATGTGAGGGAGCGAGGGATGCAGTAAAGAAGGAATAGTGCTTTGGAAAGGAGATAGTCGTATCCCAAAAGAAAATCCTGTTGTTTCCATAGAGAAGTGACTCCATTTAGAAGGATATGACATTTCATAGCGACGCAATTTCTGTGTTAATTCGTCAATGTGAGAGAGCGAGGGTTGCAGTAAAGATGGAATAGTGCATCGGAAAGGAGATAGTCGTATCCCAAAAGAAAATCCTGTCGTTTCCATAGAAACGTTACATGGTTTCGAAGGATTTGTCATACAACTTGTAGTACTTCATAGCGACGCAATTTCTGTCTTAATTCGTCAATGTGAGGGCGCCAGGAATGCAGATAAAGTAGGATTAGTGCATCGGAAAGGAGATAGTCGTATCCCAATGGAAAAAATTGTCGTTTCCATAGAAACGGAACTCGATTTAGAAGGAGAAGTCATAGAGCCCATTGTATATCATAGCGACGTAATTTCTGTGTTAATTCGTCAATGTGAGGGACCGAGGAATGCAGTAAATAAGGAATGGTGCATCGGAACGGAGATACTCGTATTCCAAAAGAAAATCATGTCGTTTCCATTGGGACATTACTTGATTTAGATGGAGAGGTCATAGAACCCATAGTATGTCATAGCGACGAAATTTCAGTGTTTATTCGTCAATGTGGGGGAGCGAGGGATGCAGTAAAGAAGCAATAGTGCATCGGAAAGCAGATAGTCGTATCCCAAAAGAAAATCTTGTCGTGTCTATAGTAACGTTACTCGATTTAGAAGGAGAAGTCACAGAACACATAGTATTTCATAGCGACGCAATTTCTGTGTTAATCCGTCACTGTAAGGGAGCTAGGGATGCAGTAAAGAAGGAATAGTGCTTCGGAAAGGAAATACTCGTATCCCGAAAGAAAATGTTATCGTTTCCATAGAAACAATACCCGATCTAGAAGGAGATGTCATAGAACTCATAGTATTTCCTAGCGACGCAATTTCTGTGTTAATTCGTCAATGTGAGGGAGCGAGGGATGCAGTAAAGAAGGAATAGTGCATCGGAAAGCAGATAGTCGTATCCCAATAGAAAATCCTGCCGTTTCCATAGAAACGTTACATGATTTAGAAGGATTTGTCATACAACCCGTAGTGTTTCTTAGCGACGCAATTTCTTTGTTGATTCGTCAATGTGAGGGAGCGAGGGATGCAGTAAAGAAGGAATAGTGCATCGGAAAGGAGATACTCGTATCCCAAAAGAACATCCTGCCCTTACCATAGCGACGTTACACGATATAGAAGGAGATGTCATAGAACCCATAGTATATCATAGCTCCGCAATTTCTGTGTTAATTTGTCAATGTGAGGGAGCGAGAGATGCAGTAAAGAAGGAATAGTGCATCAAAATGGAGATAGTCGTATCATAAAAGAAAATCCTGTCGTTTCCATAGAAACGTTACTTGATTTAGAAGGAGATATTATAGAACCCATAGTATTTCATTGCGCCGCAATTTCTGTGTTATTCCGCCAATGTGAGGGAGCGAGGGATTTAGTAAAGAAGGAATAGTGCATCGGAATGGAAATAGTCGCATCCCAAAAGAAAATCCTGTCGTTTCCATAGAAACGTTCTTCGTTTTAAAAGGAGATGTCATAGAACCCTTAGTATTTCATAGCGACGCAACTCCGGTGTTAATTCGTCAATGTGAGGGAGCGTGGGATGCAGTAAAGAAGGAATAGTGCAACGGAAAGGAGATACTCGTATCCCAAAAGAAAATCCTGTCGTTTCCATAGAAACGTTACTCGAGTTAGAAGGAGATGTCATAGAACCCATAGTATTTCATAGTGACGCTATTTCTGTGTTAATTCGTCAATGTGATGGAGCGAGGGATGCAGTAAAGAAGGAAGAGTGCATCGGTTAGGAGATACTCGTATCCCAAAAGAAATACCTGTCGTTTCCATAGAAACGTTACTCGATTTAGAAGGAGATGTCATAGATCTCGTTGTATATCATAGCGACCCAATTTCTGAATTAATTCGTCAGTGTGAGGGAGCGAGGGATGCAGTAAAGAAGGAAAAGTGCATCGGATAGGAGATACTCGTATCGCAAAAGAAAATCCTTCCGTTTCCATAGAAATGTTACTCGAATTAGAAGGAGATGTCATATAACCCACAGTATTTTACAGCGACTCAATTTCTGCGTTAATTCGTCAATGTGAGGGAGCGAGGGATGCTGTAAAGAAGGAACAGTGCATCGGAATGGATATACTCGTATCCGAAAGAACATCGTGCCCTTACCATAGAAACGTTACACAGTATAGAAGGAGATGTCATAGAACCCATAGTATATCATAGCCCCGCAATTTCTGTGTTAATCCGACAATATGAGGGAGTGAGGGATGCAGTAAAGAAGGAATAGTGCATCAAAATGGAGATAGTCGTATCCCAAAAAAAACATCCTGTCGTTTCCATAGAAACGTTACTCGTTTTCGAAGGAGATGTCATAGAACTCAGAGTATTTCATAGCGCCGCAATTTCTGTGTTAATCCGCCAATGTGAGGGAGCGAGGGATGCAGTAAAGAAGGAATAGTGCATCGGAAAGGAAATGGTCGCATCCCAAAAGAAAATCCTGTCGTTTCAATAGAAACATTTTTCGATTTAGAAGGAGATGTCATAGAACCCATAGTAATTCATAGCGATGCAATTCCTGTGTTAATTCGTCATTGTGAGGGAGCGAGGGATGCAGTAAAGAAGGAACAGTGCATCGGAAAGGAGATAGTCGTATCCCAAGAGAAAATCTTGTCGTTTCCATAGAAACGTTACTCGATTTAGAATAAGATGTCATAGAACCCGTTGTATTTCAGAGCGACCAAATTTCTGTGTTAATTCGTCAATGTGAAAAAGCGACGAAAGCAGTAAAGAAGGAATAGTGCATCGGAAAGAAGATAGTATCATTCCAAAAGAAAATCATGTCGTTTCCAAAGGAACGTTTCTCGATTTAGAAGGAAACGTCATAGAACCCATAGTATTTCATAGTGAGTTAATTTCAGTGTTAATTCGTCAATGTGAGGGGAGCGAGAGATGCAGTAAAGAAGGAATAGTGCATCGGAAAGCAGATAGTCGTATCCCAAATGAAAGTCCCGTCGTTTCCATAGAACCGTTACTCGGTTTAGAAGGAGATGTCAGAGAACCCATAGTATTTCATAGCGACGAAATTTAGGTGTTAATTCGTCAATGTGAGGGAGCGACGGAAGCAGTATAGAAGGAATTATGCATCGGAAAGAAGATAGTCGTATCCCAAAAGAAAATCCTGTCGTTTCCATAGATACGTTACTCGAATTAGAAGGAGAAGTCATAGAACCCATAGTATTTCGTAGCGACACAATTTCTGTGTTAATTCGTCAATTTGATGGAGCGAGGAATGCAGTAAAGAAGAAAGAGTGCATCGGTAAGGAGATACTCGTATCCCAAAAGAAAATCCTGTCGTTTCCATAGAAACGTTACTCGTTTTAGAAGGAGATGTCATAGATCCCGTTGTATTTCATAGCGACGCTATTTCTGAGTTAATTCGTCAACGTGAGAGAGCGAGGGATGCAGTTAAGATGAAATAGTGCATCGGAAAAGAGACAGTCGTATCCCAAAAGAAAATCTAGTCGTGTCTATAGAAACTTTACTCGATTTAGATGGAGAAGTCATAGAACCCATAGTATTTCAAAGCGAAGCAATTTCTGCGTTAATTCGTCAATGTGAGAGAGTGAGGGACGCAGTAAAGTATGAATAGTGCATCGGAAAAGAGATACTCGTATCCCGATAAAAAATCCTATCGTTTCCATAGAAACATTACTCGATTTACAAGGAGGTGTCATAGAACTCATAGTATATCATAGCGACGCAATTTCTGTGTTAATTCGTCAATGTGAGGGAGCGAGGGATGCAGTAAAGTAGGAATAGTGCATCGGAAAGGAGGTAGTCTTACCCCAAAAGGGAATCCAGTCGTTTATATGGAAACATTACTCGATTTGGAAGCAGAAGTCACGGAACACATAGTTTTTCATAGCGACGCAAAATCTGTGTTAATGCGTCAATGTCAGGGAGT
The DNA here is from genome assembly GCF_021461385.2 of Schistocerca piceifrons. Lineage (NCBI taxonomy): Eukaryota > Metazoa > Arthropoda > Insecta > Orthoptera > Acrididae > Schistocerca > Schistocerca piceifrons. The sequence goes on from NW_025728275.1 coordinate 2,327,958, forward strand.
GAGGGATGCAGTAAAGTAGGAATAGTGCATCGGAAAGGAGATACTCGTGTCCCAATAGAATATCCCGTCGTTTCCATAGAAATGTTACATGATTTAGAAGGATTTGTCATACAACCCGTAGTGTTTCTTAGCAACGCAATTTCTGTCTTGATTCGTCAATGTGAGGGTGCGAGGGATGCAGTAAAGAAGGAATAGTGCATCGGAAAGGAGATACTTGTATCCCAAAAGAAAATCCTTTCGTTTCCATAGAAACGTTACTCGAATTAGAAGGAGAAGTCATATAACCCATAGTATTTCACAGTGACGCAATTTCTGTGTTAATTCGTCAATGTGATGGAGCGAGGGATGCTGTAAAGAAGGAACAGTGCATCGGAAAGGATATACTCGTATCCCAAAAGAACATCGTGCCCTTACCATATAAACGTTACACGATATAGAAGGAGATGTCATAGAACCCATAGTATATCATAGCCCCGCAATTTCTGTGTTAATTCGTCAATGTGAGGGAGAGAAGGATGCAGTTAAGATGAAATAGTGCATCGGAAAAGAGACAGTCGTATCCCAAAAGAAAATCTTGTCGTGTCTATAGAAACTATACTCGATTTAGATGGAGAAATCATAGAACCCATAGTATTTCAAAGCGATGCATTTTCTGTGTTAATTCGTCAATGTGAGGGAGCGAGGGACGCAGTAAAGTATGAATAGTGCATCGGAAAAGAGATACTCGTATCCCGAAAAAAAATCCTATCGTTTCCATAGAAGCATTACTCGATTTACAAGGAGATGTCGTAGAACCCGTAGTATATCATAGCGACACAATTTCTGTGTTAATTCGTCAATGTGAGGGAGCGAGAGATGCAGTAAAGTGGGAATAGTGCATCGGAAAGGAGGTAGTCTTACCCCAAAAGGAAATCCAGTCGTATCCATGGAAGCGTTACTCGAATTAGAAGCAGAAGTCACGGAACCCATAGTATTACATAGCGACGCAATTTCTGTGTTAATGCGTCAATATGAGGGAGTGAGGGATGCAGTAAAGAAGGAATAGTGCATCGGGAAGGAGATACTCGTGTCCCAAAAGAATATCCGGTCGTTTCCATAGAAATGTTACTCGAATTAGACGGAGATGTCATAGAACACTTTGTATTTCATAGCGACACAATTTCTGTGTTGATTCGTCAATGTGAGGGAGCGAGGGATGCAGTAAAGAAGGAATAGTGCATCGGAAAGGAGATAGTCGTATCCCAAAAGAAAATCCTGTTGTTTCCATAGAGAAGTGACTCCATTTAGAAGGATATGACATTTCATAGCGACGCAATTTCTGTGTTAATTCGTCAATGTGAGGGAGCGAGGGTTGCAGTAAAGATGGAATAGTGCATCGGAAAGGAGATAGTCGTATCCCAAAAGAAAATCCTGTCGTTTCCATAGAAACGTTACATGGTTTAGAAGGATTTGTCATACAACTTGTAGTACTTCATAGCGACGCTATTTCTGTCTTAATTCGTCACTGTGAGGGCGCCAGGAAAGCAGATAAAGAAGGATTAGTGCATCGGAAAGGAGATAGTCGTATCCCAAAAGAAAATCTTGTCGTGTCTATAGTAACGTTACTCGATTTAGAAGGAGAAGTCACAGAACACATAGTATTTCATAGCGACGAAATTCCTGTGTTAATCCGTCAATGTAAGGGAGCTAGGGATGCAGTAAAGAAGGAATTGTGCTTCGGAAAGGAAATACTTGTATCCCGAAAGAAAATATTATCGTTTCCATAGAAACAATACCCGATCTAGAAGGAGATGTCATAGAACCCATAGTATATCATAGCCCCGCAATTTCTGTGTTAATTTTGTCAATGTGAGGGAGCGAGAGATGCAGTAAAGAAGGAATAGTCCATCAAAATGGAGATAGTCGTATCATAAAAGAAAATCCTGTCGTTTCCATAGAAACGTTACTCGATTTAGAAGGAGATGGTATAGAACCCATTGTATTTCATTGCGCCGCTATTTCTGTGTTAATCCGCCAATGTGAGGCAGGGAGGGATTTAGTGAAGAAGGAATAGTGCATCGAAATGGAAATAGTCGCATCCCAAAAGAAAATCCTGTCGTTTCCATAGAAACGTTCTTCGTTTTAAAAGGAGATGTCATAGAACCCTTAGTATTTCATAGCGACGCAACTCCGGTGTTAATTCGTCAATGTGAGGGAGCGTGGGATGCAGTAAAGTAGGAATAGTGCAACGGAAAGAAGATAGTCGTATCCCAAAAGAAAATCCTGTCGTTTCCATAGAAACGTTACTCGAGTTAGAAGGAGAAGTCATAGAACCCATAGTATTTCATAGTGACGCAATTTCTGTGTTAGTTCGTCAATGTGATGGAGCGAGGGATGCAGTAAAGAAGGAAGAGTGCATCGGTTAGGAGATACTCGTATCCCAAAAGAAATACCTGTCGCTTCCATAGAAACGTTACTCGATTTAGAAGGAGATGTCATAGATCTCGTTGTATATCATAGCGACCCCCCCAATTTCTGAGTTAATTCGTCAGTGTGAGGGAGCGAGGGATGCAGTAAAGAAGGATTAGTGCATCGGAAAGGAGATACTCGTATCCCAAAAGAAAATCCTGCCGTTTCCATAGAATCGTTACTCGATTTCGTAGGTGATGTCATAGGACCCATAGTATTTCATGGTGACGCAATTTCTGTGTCAATTCGTAAATGTGAGGGTTCCAGGAGTGCAGTGAAGATGGATTAGTGCATCGCAAACGAGATAGTCGTATCCCAATACAAAATCCTGTCGTTTCCATAGAAACGTTACATGATTTAGAAGGATTTGTCATACAAACTGGAGTATTTCATAGCGACGCAATTTCTGTGTTAATTCGTCAATGTGAGGGACCGAGGAATGCAGTAAATAAGGAATAGTGCACCGGAAAGGAGATACTCGTATACCAAAAGAATATCCTGTCGTTTCCATAGAAACGTTACTCGATTTAGTAGGAGATGTCATAGATCCCATAGTATTTCATAGTGCCGCAATTTCTGTGTTAATTCGTCAATGTGATGGAGCGAGGGATGCAGTAAAGAAGGAATAGTGCATCGTAAAGGAGGTAGTCTTATCCCAAAAGGAAATCCTGTCGTTTCCAAGGAAACGTTACTCGATTTAGAAGCAGATGTCTTGGAACCCATAGTATTTCATAGCGACGCAATTTCTCTGTTAATGCGTCAATGTGAGGGATTAAAGGGATGCAGTAAAATAGGAATAGTGCATCGCAAAGGAGATACTCGTATCCCAAAAGAATATCCTGTCGTTTCCATAGAAACGTTACTCAATTTAGAAGGAGATGTCTTAGATCCCATAGTATCTCATAGCGCCGCAATTTCTGTGTTAATTCGTCAATGTGAGGGAGCGAGGGATGCTGTAAAGAAGGAATACTTAATCGGATAGCAGATACTCGTATCCCAAAAGAAAATCCTGTCGTTTCCATTGATACGTTACACGATTTAGAAGGTGATGTCATAGAAGAGATTGTACTTCATAGCGACGAAATTTCTGCGATAATTCGTCAATGTGAGGGCGCCAGGAGTGCAGTAATGAATTATTAGTGCATCGGAAAAGAGATACTCGTATCCCAAAAGAAATTCCTGTCGTTTCCATATTAACGTTACGCGTTTTCGAATGAGATGTCATAGAACCCATAGTATCTCATAGCGACGCAATTTCTGTGTTGATTCGTCAATGTGAGGGAGCGAGGGATGCAGTAAAGAAGGAAAAGTGCATCGGATAGGAGATACTCGTATCCCAAAAGAAAATCCTTTCGTTTCCATAGAAATGTTACTCGAATTAGAAGGAGATGTCATATAACCCACAGTATTTTACAGCGACTCAATTTCTGCGTTAATTCGTCAATGTGAGGGAGCGAGGGATGCTGTAAAGAAGGAACAGTGCATCGGAATGGATATACTCGTATCCGAAAGAACATCGTGCCCTTACCATAGAAACGTTACACAGTATAGAAGGAGATGTCATAGAACCCATAGTATATCATAGCCCCGCAATTTCTGTGTTAATTCGTCAATATGAGGGAGTGAGGGATGCAGTAAAGAAGGAATAGTGCATCAAAATTTAGATAGTCGTATCCCAAAAGAATATCCTGTCGTTTAAATAGAAACGTTACCCAATTTAGAAGGAGATGTCTTAGATCCCATAGTATCTCATAGCGCCGCAATTTCTGCGTTAATTCGTCAATGTGAGGGAGCGAGAAATGCAGTAAAGAAGAAAGAGTGCATCGGTAAGGAGATACTCGTATCCCAAAAGAAAATCCTGTCGTTTCCATAGAAACGTTACTCGTTTTAGAAGGAGATGTCATAGAACCCTTAGTATTTCATAGCGACGCAACTCCAGTGTTAATTCGTCAATGTGAGGGAGCGTGGGATGCAGTAAAGAAGGAATAGTGCAACGGAAAGGAGATAGTCGTATCCCAAAAAAAAATCCTGTCGTTTCCATAGAAACGTTACTCGAGTTAGAAGGAGAAGTCATAGAACCCATAGTATTTCATAGTGACGCAATTTCTGTGTTAATTCGTGAATGTGATGGAGCGAGGGATGCAGTAAAGAAGGAAGAGTGCATCGGTTAGGAGAGACTCGTATCCCAAAAGAAATACCTGTCGTTTCCATAGAAACGTTACTCCATTTAGAAGGAGATGTCATAGATCTCGTTGTATAGCATAGCGACCCAATTTCTGAGTTAATTCGTCAGTGTGAGGGAGCGAGGGATGCAGTAAAGAAGGATTAGTGCATCGGAAAGGAGATACTCGTATCCCAAAAGAAAATCCTGCCGTTTCCATAGAATCGTTACTCGATTTCGTAGGTGATGTCATAGGACCCATAGTATTTCATGGTGACGCAATTTCTGTGTTAATTCGTAAATGTGAGGGTTCCAGGAGTGCAGTGAAGAAGGATTAGTGCATCGCAAACGAGATAGTCGTATCCCAATACAAAATTCTGTCGTTTCCATAGAAACGTTACATGATTTAGAAGGATTTGTCATACAAACCGGAGTATTTCATAGCGACGCAATTTCTGTGTTAATTCGTCAATGTGAGGGACCGAGGAATGCAGTAAATAAGGAATAGTGCACCGGAAAGGAGATACTCGTATACCAAAAGAATATCCTGTCGTTTCCATAGAAACGTTACTCGATTTAGTAGGAGATGTCACAGATCCCATAGTATTTCATAGTGCCGCAATTTCTGTGTTAATTCGTCAATGTGATGGAGCGAGGGATGCAGTAAAGAAGGAATAGTGCATCGTAAAGGAGGTAGTCTTATCCCAAAAGGAAATCCTGTCGTTTCCAAGGAAACGTTACTCGATTTAGAAGCAGATGTCTTGGAACCCATAGTATTTCATAGCGACGCAATTTCTGTGTTAATGCGTCAATGTGAGGGATTAAAGGGATGCAGTAAAATAGGAATAGTGCATCGCAAAGGAGATACTCGTATCCCAAAAGAATATCCTGTCGTTTCCATAGAAACGTTACTCAATTTAGAAGGAGATGTCTTAGATCCCATAGTATCTCATAGCGCCGCAATTTCTGTGTTAATTCGTCAATGTGAGGGAGCGAGGGATGCTGTAAAGAAGGAATACTTAATCGGATAGGAGATACTCGTATCCCAAAAGAAAATCCTGTCGTTTCCATTGATACGTTACACGATTTAGAAGGTGATGTCATAGAAGAGATTGTACTTCATAGCGACGAAATTTCTGCGATAATTCGTCAATGTGAGGGCGCCAGGAGCGCAGTAATGAATTATTAGTGCATCGGAAAAGAGATACTCGTATCCCAAAAGAAATTCCTGTCGTTTCCATATTAACGTTACGCGTTTTCGAATGAGATGTCATAGAACCCATAGTATCTCATAGTGACGCAATTTCTGTGTTGATTCGTCAATGTGAGGGAGCGAGGGATGCAGTAAAGAAGGAAAAGTGCATCGGATAGGAGATACTCGTATCCCAAAAGAAAATCCTTTCGTTTCCATAGAAATGTTACTCGAATTAGAAGGAGATGTCATATAACCCACACTATTTTACAGCGACTCAATTTCTGCGTTAATTCGTCAATGTGAGGGAGCGAGGGATGCTGTAAAGAAGGAACAGTGCATCGGAATGGATATACTTGTATCCGAAAGAACATCGTGCCCTTACCATAGAAACGTTACACAGTATAGAAGGAGATGTCATAGAACCCATAGTATATCATAGCCCCGCAATTTCTGTGTTAATTCGTCAATATGAGGGAGTGAGGGATGCAGTAAAGAAGGAATAGTGCATCAAAATGGAGATACTCGTATCCCAAAAGAATATCAAGTCGTTTCCATAGAAACGTTACCCAATTTAGAAGGAGATGTCTTAGATCCCATAGTATCTCATAGCGCCGCAATTTCTGTGTTAATTCGTCAATGTGAGGGAGCGAGGGATGCAGTAAAGATGGAATAGTGCATCGGAAAGGAGATAGTCGTATCCCAATGGAAAATCCTGTCGTTTCCATAGAAACATTACATGATTTAGAAGGATTTGTCATACAAACCGTAGTATTTCATAGCGACGCAATTTCTGTCTTAATTCGTCAATGTGAGGGCGCCAGGAATGCAGATAAAGGAGGTTTAGTGCATCGGAATGGAGATAGTCGTATCCCAATGGAAAAAATTGTCGTTTCCATAGAAACGGAACTCGATTTAGAAGGAGAAGTCATAGAGCCTATTGTATATCATAGCGACGCAATTTCGGTGTTAATTCGTCAATGTGAGGGACCGAGGAATGCAGTAAATAAGGAATAGTGCATCGGAACGGAGATACTCGTATTCCAAAAAAAATCCTGTCGTTTCCATAGGGACATTACTTGATTTAGATGGAGAGGTCATAGAACCCATAGTATGTCATAGCGACGCAATTTCAGTGTTTATTCGTCAATGTGAGGCAGCGAGGGATGCAGTAAAGAAGGAATAGTGCATCGGAATGCAGATAGTCGTATCCCAAAAGAAAATCTTGTCGTGTCTGTAGAAACGTTACTCGATTTAGAAGGAGAAGTCTCAGAACACATAGTGTTTCATAGCGACGCAATTTCTGTGTTAATTCGTCAATGTAAGGGAACTAGGGATCCAGTAAAGAAGGAATAGTGCTTCGGAAAGGAAATACTCGTATCCCGAAAGAAAATCTTATCGTTTCCATAGAAACAATACCCGATCTAGAAGGAAATGTCATAGAACTCATAGTATTTCATAGCGACGCAATTTCTGTGTTAATTCGTCAATGTGAGGGAGCGAGGGATGCAGTAAAGAAAGAATAGTGCATCGTAAAGGAGGTAGTCGTATTTAAAAAGGAAATCCTGTCGTTTCCATGGAAACGTTACTCGATTTAGAAGCTGATGTCACGGAAGGCATAGTAATTTCATAGCGTCGTAATTTCTGTGTTAATGCGTCAATGTGAGGGATTGAGGGATGCAGTAACGAAGGAATAGGGCATCGGAAAGGAGATACTCGTATCCCAAAAGAAAATCGTAACCTTTCCATAGAAAAGTTACACGATATAGAAGGAGATGTCATAGAACCCATAGTATTTAATAGCTGCGCAATTTCTGTGTCAATTCGTCAATGTGAGGGAGCGAGGGATGCAGTAAAGAAGGAATAGTGCATCAAAATTTAGATAGTCGTATCCCAAAAGAACATCCTGTCGTTTCCATAGAAACGTTACTCGATTTCGAAGGAGATGTCATAGAACCCATAGTATCTCATAGCGACGCCATTTCTGTGTTGATTCGTCAATTTGAGGGAGCGAGGAATGCTGTAAAGAGGGAACAGTGCATCGGAAAAGATATACCTGTATCCCAAAAGAACATCGCGCCTTTACCATAGAAACGTTACACGATATAGAAGGAGATGTCATTGAACCATTAGTATATCATAGCAACGCAATTTCTGTGTTAATTCGTTAAAGTGAGGGAGCGAAGGATGCAGTAAAGATGGAATTGTGCATCAAAATGGAGACAGTCGTATACCAAAAGATCATTCTGTCGTTTCCATAGAAACGTTACTCGATTTCGAAGGAGATGTCATAGAACCCATAGTATCTCATAGCGACGCAATTTCTGTGTTAATTCGTCATTTTAAGGGAGCGAGGGATGCAGTAAAAAAGGAACAGTGGATCGGAAATGAGATAGTCGTATCCCGAGAGAAAATCCTGTCGTTACAATAGAAACGTTACTCGATTTAGTAGGAGATCTCATAGAACCCGTTGTTTCTCATTGCGACGCAATTTCTGTGTTAATTCGTAAATGTGAAGAAGCGACGAATGCAGTAAAGAAGGAATAGTGCATCGGAAAGGAGATACTCGTATTCCAAAAGAAAATCCTGTCGCTTCCATAGGAACGTTACTCGATTTAGATGGAGAGGTCATAGAACCCATAGTATCTCATAGCGACGCAATGTGAGGGAGCGAGGGATGCAGTAAAAAAGGAATAGTGCATCGGAAAGGAGATACTCGTATCCCAAAAGTAAATCCTTTCGTTTCCATAGAAACGTTACTCGAAATATAAGGAGATGTCATATAACGTATAGTATTTCACAGCGACGCAATTTCTGTGTTAATCCTCCAATGTGAGGGAGCGAGGGATGCTGTAAAGAAGGAACAGTGCATCGGAAATGATATACTCGTATCCCAAAAGACCATCGTGCCCTTACCATCGAAACGTTACACTATACAGAAGGAGATGTCATAAAACCCATAGTATATCATAGCCCCGCAATTTCTGTTTTAATTCGTCAATGTGAGGGAGCGAGGGATGCGGTACAGAAGGAATAGTGCATCAAAATGGAGATAGTCGTATCCCAAAAGAACAACCTGTCGTTTCCATAGAAACGTTACTCGATTTCGAAAAAGATGTCATAGAACCCACAGTATTTCATAGCGACGCAATTTCTGTGTTAATTCGTCAATGTGAAGGAGCGAGTGAAACAGTAATCAAGGAATAGTGCATCGAAAAGAAGTTAGTCGTATCCCAAAACAAAATCCTGTCGTTTCCATAGAAACGTGACTCGATTTAGAAGGATAAGTCATACAACCCATAGTATTTCATAGCGACGCAATTTTTGTATTATTTCGTCAATCGGAGGGTCCGAGGGTTGCAGTAATGAAGGAATAGTGCGTCGCAAAAGAGATAGTCGTATCCCAAAAGAAATTCCGGGCGATTTCATAGAAACGTTACTCGATTTAGAAGGAGATGCTATAGAGCCCATAGTAATTCATAGCGCCGCTATTTCTGTGTTAATCCGCCAATGTGAGGGAGCGAGGGATGCAGTAAAGAAGGAATAGTGCATCGGAAAGGAAATAGTCGCATCCCAAAAGAAAATCCTGTCGTTTCCATAGAAACGTTTTTGATGTAGAAGGAGATGTCATAGAAACCATAGTATTACTTAGCGACGCAATTCCTGTGTTAATTCGTCATTGTGAGGGAGCGAGGGATGCAGTAAAGAGGGAACAGTGCATCGGAAAGGAGATAGTCGTATCCCAAGAGAAAATCCTGTCGTTTACATAGAAACGTTACTCGATTTAGAAGTAGATGTCATAGAACTCGTTGTATTTCATAGCGACGCAATTTGTGTGTTAATTCGTCAATGTGAAGGAGCGACGAAAGCAGTAAAGGAGGAATAGTGCATCGGAAAGGAGAGAGTCGTATCCCAAAAGAAAATCCTGTCGTTTCTAAAGAAACTTTACTCGAATTAGAAGGAGAAGTCGTAGAACCCATAGTATTTCATAGCGACACTATTTCTGTGTTAATTCGTCAATGTAAGGGACCGAGGGATGCAGTAAATAAGGAATAGTGCATCGGAAAGGAGGTACTCTCATTCCAAAAGAAAATCATGTCGTTTCCATAGGAACGTACTCGATTTAGAGGGAGAGGTCATGGAACCCATGGTATTTCATAGAGACGTAATTTCAGTGTTAATTCGTCAACGTGAGGGAGCGACGGATGCAGTAAAGAAGGAATTGTGCATCGGAAAGAAGATAGTCGTATCCCAAAAGAAAATCCTGTCGTTTCCATAGATACGTTACTCGATTTAGAAGGAGATGTCATAGAACCCGTTGTATTTCATAGCGACGCAATGTCTGTGTTAATTTGTCAATGTGATGGAGCGAGGTATGCAGTAAAGAAGGAATAGTGCATCGGAAAGGAGATAGTCGTATCCCAAAATAAAAATCTGTTTCCATAGAGAAGTGACTCGATTTAGAAGGATATGTCATACAACCCATAGTATTTCATAGCGACGCAATTTCTGTGTTAATTCGTCAATGTGCGGGAGCGAGGGTTGCAGTAAAGGTGGAATAGTGCATCGGAAAGGAGGTAGTCGTATCCTAAAAGAAAATCCTGTCGTTTCCATAGAAACGTTACTCGATTTAGATAATTATGTCATACAACCCATAGTATATCATAGCGACGCAATTTCTGTGTTAATTTGTCAATATGATAGAGCGAGGGATGCAGTAAAGAAGGAATAGTGCATCGTAAATGAGGTAGTCTTATCCCAAAAGGAAATCCTGTTGTTTCCACGGAAACGTTAATCGATTTAGAAGCAGAAGTCATGGAACCCATAGCATTTCATAGCGACGCAATTTCTTTGTTAATGCGTCAATGTGAGCGATTGAGGGATGCAGTAATGAAGGAATAGTGCATCGGAAAGGAGTTACTCGTATCGCAAAAGATTTTCCTGTCGTTTCCATAGAAACTTTACTCGATTTAGAAGGAGTTGTCATAGAGAACATAGTATTTCATAGCGCCGCAACTTCTGTGTTAATTCGTCAATATGAGGGAGCGAGGGATGCTGTAAAGAAGGAATACTGCATCGGAAAGGAGATACTCGTATCCCAAAAGAAAATCCTTTCGTTTCCATAGAAACGTTACTCGAATTAGAAGTAAATGCCATATAACCCATAGATTTTCACAGCGAGCAAATTATCGAAATTGAAAAACAACTGTTATCACTTAGTAGCGGAAAAGCAGCCGGACCAGACGAGATACTCTTAAGATTCTACAGTGATTATGCTAAAGAACGTGCCCCCTTTCTATCAGCAATTTTTCGTAGATCGCTGGAAGAACGTGAAGTACCTAGCGACTGGAAGAAAGCGCAGGTCGTTCCCATTTTCAAGAAGGTTCATAAATCAGATGCGAATAATTATAGGCCTATTTCGCTTACGTCAATCTGTTGTAGAATAATGGAACATGTTTTGTGTTCTCGTAATATGACGTTCTTAGATAATACAAGTCTCCTTCATCATAACCAATATGGATTCCGCAAACAGAGATCATGTGAAACTCAGCTCGCCCTATTTGCCCAAGAAATTCACAGTGCCGTAGACACTGGCGAGCAGATTGATGCCGTATTCCTGGACTTCAGGAAGGCATTTGATACGGTTCCGCACTTACGTTTAGTGAAAAAAAATACGAGCTTACGGAATATCGGACCAGGTTTGTGATTTGATTCAGGATTTCCTTGAAGAAAGATCACAACATGTCATTCTTAACGGTTCAAAATCTGCAGATGTAGAGGTAATTTCGGGAGTACCGCAGGGAAGCGTGATAGGACCTTTATTGTTTACAATATACATAAATGACTTAGTTGACAACATCGGTAGCTCCGTGAGGCTATTTGCAGATGACACGGTTGTCTACAAGAAAGTAGCAACATCAGATGACTCGTACGTACTCCAGTAGGACCTGCAGAGGTTTAATGCATGGTGCGACAGCTGGCAGCTTTCCCTAAACGTAGATAAATGTAATATAATGCGCATACATAGGGGCAGAAATCCATTCCAGTACGATTATGCCATAGGTGGTAAATCATTGGAAGCGGTAACGACCGTAAAATACTTAGGAGTTACTATCCGGAGCGATCTGAAGTGGAATGATCACATAAAACAAATAGTGGGAAAAGCAGGCGCCAGGTTGAGATTCATAGGAAGAATTCTAAGAAAATGTGACTCATCGACGAAAGAAGTAGCTTACAAAACGCTTGTTCGTCCGATTCTTGAGTATTGCTCATCAGTATGGGACCCTTACCAGGTTGGATTAATAGAAGAGATAGACATGATCCAGCGAAAAGCAGCGCGATTCGTCATGGGGACATTTAGTCAGCGCGAGAGCGTTACGGAGATGCTGAACAAGCTCCAGTGGCGGACACTTCAAGAAAGGCGTTACGCAATACGGAGAGGTTTATTATCGAAATTACGAGAGAGCACATTCCGGTAAGAGATGGGCAACATATTACTACCGCCCACATACATCTCGCGTAATGATCACAACGAAAAGATCCGAGAAATTAGAGCAAATACGGAGACTTACAAGCAGTCGTTCTTCCCACGCACAATTCGTGAATGGAACAGGGAAGGGGGGATCAGATAATGGTACAATAAGTACCCTCCGCCACACAAAGTAAGGTGGCTCGCGGAGTACAGATGTAGATGTAGATTTCTGTCTTAATTCGTAAATGGGAGGGAGCAAGGGATGCTGTAAAGAAGGAACAGTGCATCTAAAAGGAAATAGTCGTATCCCAAAAGAAAAACCTGTCGTTTCCATAGAAAAGTTTTTCGATTTAGAAGGAGATGTCATAGAACCCATAGTATTTCATAGTGACGCCATTTCTGTGTTAAACCGCCAATGCGAGGGAGCGAGGGATGCAGTAAAGAAGGAATAGTGCATCGGAAAGGAAATAGTCGCATCCCAAAGGAAAATCCTGTCGTCTCCATAGAAACGTTTTTCGATTTAGAAGGAGATAACATAGAACCCATAGTATTTCATAGCGACGCAATTGCTGTGTTAATTCGTCATTGTGAGGGAGCGAGGGATGGAGTAAAGAATGAACAGTGCATCGGAAAGGAGTTACTCTCATTCCAAAAGAAAATCATATCGTTTCCATAGGTACGTTACTCGATTTCGAAGGAGAGGTCATAGAACCCATAGTATTTCATAGCGACGCAATTTCAGTGTTAATTCGTCAATGTGAGGGAGCGAGAGATGCAGTAAAGAAGGAATAGTGCATCGGAAAGCAGATAGTCGTATCCCAAATGAAAATCCTGTCGTTTCCATAGAAACGTTACTCGGTTTAGAAGGAGATGTCAGAGAACCCATAGTATTTCATAGCGACGCAATTTAGGTGTTAATTCGTCAATGTGAGGGAGCGACGGATGCAGTAAAGAGGGAATTGTGCATCGGAAAGAAGATAGTCGTATCCCAAAAGAATGTCCTGTCGTTTCCATAGAAACGTTACTCGATTTAGAAGGAGATGTCATAGAACCCATATTATTTTATAGCGCCACAATTTCTGTGTTAATTCGTCAAAGTGTGGGAGCGAGGGATGCAGTAAAGAAGGAATTGTGAATCGGAAAGGACATGCTCGTATCCCAAAAGAAAATCCTGTCGTTTGCATAGAAATTTTACTGCATGTAGAAGGAGGTCTCATCGAACACATAGTATATCATAGCGACACAATTTCTGTGTTCATTCGTCAATATGATTAAGCGAGGGATGCAGTAAAGAAGGAATAGTGGATCGGAAAGGAGATAGTTGTATCCCAAAAGAAAATCCTGTCGTTTCCATTGAAACGTTACTCGATTTAGAATGAGATGTCATAGAACCCATAGTTTTTCATAACGCCGCAATTTCTGTGTTAAGTCGTCAGTGTGGGGGAGAGAGGAATGCAGTAAAGAATTAATAGTACATCGGAAAGGAGATACTTGTATCCCAAAAGAAAATCCTGTCGTTTCCAATGAAACGCTACTCGATTTAGAAGGAAATGTCATAGAACGCATAGTATTTCATAGCACCGCAATTTCTGTGTTAATTCGTCAATGAGAGGGAGCGAGGGATGCAGTAAACAAGGAATAGTGCATCGGAAAGGTGATACTCGTATCCCAAAAGAAAATCCTGTTGTTTCCATAGAAACGTTATTCGATATAGAAGGAGATGTCATCGAACACATAGTATATCATAGCGACACAATTTTTGTGTTAATTCGTCAATATGATTGAGCGAGGGATGCAGTAAAGAAGGAATAGTGCATCGGAAAGGAGATACTCGTATCCCAAAGGAAAATCCTGTCGTTTCCGTAGAAACGTTATTCGATTTTGAAGCAGAAGTCATAGAACCCGTAGTATATCATAGCCCCTCAATTTCTGTGTTAAGTCGTCTACGTGAGGGAGTGGGGGATTCAGTAAAGTGTTAATAGTGCATAGGAAAGGTGATACTCGTATCCCAAAAGAAAATCCTGTCGATTCCATTAAAACGTTACTCGATTTAGAAGTAGATGTCTTAGAACCCATATTATTTCATAGCGCCACAATTTCTGTGTTAATTCGTCAATGTGTGGGAGCGAGGGATGCAGTAAGGAAGGAATTGTGCATCGGAAAGGAGATACTCGTATCCCAAAAGAAAATCCTGTCGTTTCCATTGAAACGTTACTCGATTTAGAATGAGATGTCATAGAACACACAGTATTCAATAACGCCTCAATTTCTGTGGTAAGTCGTCAGTGTGGGGGACAGAGGGATGCAGTAAAGAATTAATAGTACATCGGAATGGAGATACTTGTATCAGAAAAAGAAAATCCTGTCATAGAACGCATAGAATTTCATAGCGCCGCAATTTCTGTGTTAACTCGTCAATGTGAGGGAGCGAGGGATGCTGTGAAGAGGGAATAGTGCATCGGAAAGGAGATACTCGTTTCCCAAAAGAAAATCCTGTCGTTTCCATAGAAACCCATAGTATTTCATAGCGACACAATTTCCGTCTTTATTCGTCAATGTGCGGCCGCGAGGTGTGCAATAAAGAAGGAATAGAGCATCGGAGAGGAGTTACTCGTATCCTAAAGGGAAATTTTGTCGTTTCGATTGAGACGTTACTCGATTTAGAAGGAGAAGTCATGGAACCTCTTAGTATTTCATAGCGACGCAATTTCTGTGTTAATTCGTCATTGTGAGGGAGCGAGGGATGCAGTAAATTAGGAATAGTGCATCGGAAAGGAGATATTCGCATCCCAAAAGAAATTACTGTCGCTTCCATAGAAACGTTACTCGATCTAGAAGGAGACGTCATAGAACACATAGTATTTCATAGCGACGCTATTTCTGTGTTAATGCGTCAATGTGAGGGAGCGAGCGTTGCAGTAAAGAAGGAATAGTACAACGGAAAGGAGAAACTCGAATCCCAAAAGAAATGACTGTCGTTTCCTTAGGAACGTTACTCGATTTAGAAGGAGAAGTCATAGAACCCATAGTATCTCATAGCGACGCAATTTCTGTGTTAATTCGTCAATGTGAGGGAGCGAGGGATGCAGTAAAGAAGGAATAGTGCATCGGAAAGGGGATAGTCGTATCCCAAAACAAATTCCTCTCCTTTCCTTAAAAATGTTACTCGTTTTAGAAGGAGAAGTCATAGAAGTCATATTAATTCATAGACCCGCAATTTCATTGTGAAGTCGTCAATGTGAGGAAGTGAGGGATGCAAGAAAGGGTTAATAGTGCATCGGAAAGATGATACTCGTATCCCAAAAGAAAATCCTGTCGTTTCCATGGAAACGTTACTCGATTTAGAAGGAGATGCCATAGAACCCATGGTATTTCATAGCGACGCAATTTTTGTGGTACTTCGTCATTGTGAGGGAGCACGGGATGCAGTAAAGATGGAATAGTGCATCGGAAAGGAGATACTCGTATCCCACAAGAAAATCCTGTCGTTCCCATAGAAACGTTACATGATCTAGAGGGATATGTCATACAACCCAATTTCATAGCGACGCAATTGCTGTGTAAATTCGTCAATGTGAGGGTGCGAGGGATGCAGTAAAGAAGGAATAGTGCATCGGAAAGGACATACTCGAATCCCACAAGAAAATCCTGTCGTTTCCATAGAAACGTTATTCGATTTACAAGGAGAAGTCATAGAACCCATATAATTTCATAGTGCCACAATTTCTGTGTTAATTCGTCAATGTGTGGGAGCGCGGGAAGCAGTAAAGAAGGAATTGTGCATCGGAAAGGAGATACTCGTATCCCAAAAGAAAATCCTGTCGTCTGCATAGAAATTTTTCTCCATGTAGAAGGAGATGTCATCGAACACATAGTATATCATAGCGACACAATTTCTGTGTTAATTCGTCAATACGATTAAGCGAGGGATGCAGTAAAGAAGGAATAGTGCATCGGAAAGGAGACAGTCGTATCCCAAAAGAAAATCCTATCGTTTCCATTGAAACGTTACTCGATTTAGAATGAGATGTCATAGACCACATAGTTTTTCATAACGCCGCAATTTCTGTGTTAAGTCGTCAGTGTGGGGGACAGAGGAATGCAGTAGAGAGTTAATAGTACATCGAAAAGGAGATACTTGTATCCCAAAAGAAAATCCTGTCGTTTCCAATGAAACGCTACTCGATTTAGAAGGAAATGTCATAGAACGCATAGTAATTCATAGCACCGCAATTTCTGTGTTAATTCGTCAATGTGAGGGAGCGAGGGATGCAGTAAACAAGGAATAGTGCATCGGAAATGTGATACTCGTATCCCAAAAGAAAATCCTGTCGTTTCCAAAGAAACGTTACACGATTTAGACGGAGATGTCATAGAACCCAACGCATTTCATTGCAAGGCAATTTCTGTGTTAATTCGTCTATGTGAGGGAGAGAGCGATGCGGTAAGGAAGGAATAGAGCATCGGAAAGTAGATAGTCGTAACCTAAAAGAAAATCCTGTCGTTACCGCAGAAACGTTACTCGATTTAGAAGATATCATCGAACCCTTTGTATTTCATAGCGACGCAATTTTTGTGTTTATTCGTCAATGTGAGGGAGCGAGGGATGCCGTAAAGAAGGAATAGAGCATCGGAAAGGAGATAGTCGTACCCAAAAAGAAAATCCTGTTTCCATAGAAACATTACTCGATTTAGAAGGAGATGTCATTGAACCCATAGCATTTTATAGCGACGCAAACTCTGAGTTAATTCGTCAGTTTGAGGGAGCGAGGGATGCAGTACAGAAGGAATGGTGCATCGGAAAGGAGATAGTCGTATCCCAAAAGAAGGTCCAGTCGTTTCCATAGAAACGTTACTCGATTTTGAAGGAGAAGTCATAGATCCCATAGTATTTCGAATCGACGCAATTTCTGTGTTAATTCGTCAATGTGATGGAGCGAGGGATGCAGAATAGAAGGAATAGTGCATCGGAAAATAGATAGTCGTATCCCAAAAGAAAAACCTCTCGTTTCCATAGAAACTTTACTCCATCTAGAAAGAGATGCCCTCGAGCCCATAGTGTTTCATAGTGACGCAATTTCTGTGTTAATTCGTCAATGTGAGGAAGCGAGGGGTGCTGTAAAAAAGGAATAGTGCATCCGAAAGGAGATACTCGAATCCCAAAAGAAATGACTGTCGTTTCCATAGGAACGTTACTCGATTTAGAAGGAGAAGCCATAGAACCCAGAAGATTTCATAGCGACGCAATTTCTGTGTTAATTCGTCAATGTAAGGGCGCGAGGAAACCAGTAAAGAAGGAATGATGCATCAGAAAGGAGATACTCGTGTCCGAAATGAGAATCATGTCGTTTCCACAGAAACGTATCTCGATTTAAAAGGAGATGTCATAGAACGCATAATAATTCATAGCGACGCTATATCTGTGTTAATTCGTCATTGTGAGGGAGCGAGAGATGCAGTAAAGAAGGAATAGTGCATCGGAAAGGAGATACTCGAATCCCAAAAGAAATGACTGTCGTTTCCATAGGAACGTTACTCGATTTAGAAAGAGAAGTCATAGATCTCATAGGATTTCATAGCGACGCAATTACTGTGTTAATTCGTCAATGTGAGGTAGCGAGGAATGCAGTAAAGAAGGAATAGTGCATCGGAAAGGGAATAGTCGTATCCTAAAGGAAAATTATGTAATTTCCATTGAAATGTTACTCGTTTTAGAAGGAGAAGTCATAGAACCCATATTAATTCATAGCGACGCAATTTCTGTGTTAATTCGTCAATGTGAGGAATCGAGGGATGCAGTAAGAAGGAATAGTGATTCGGAAAGGCGATAGTCGTATCCCAAAAGAAAATCCAGTCGTTTCCATAGAAACGTTACTCGATTTAGAAGGAGATGATATAGAACCCATAGTATTTCATACCGACGCAATTTCTGTGGTAATTCTACAATGTGAGGGAGCGAGGGATGCAGAAAAGATGGAATAGTGCATCGGAAACGAGAAACTCGTATCCCAAAAGAAAATCCTGTCGTTTTCAAAGAAACGTTACGCGATTTAGAAGGAGATGTCATAGAACCCAACGGATTTTATTGCAAAGCAATTTCTGTTTCAATTCGTCTAAGTGAGGGAGAGAGGGATGCGGTATGGAAGGAATGGTGCATCGGAAAGGAGATACTCGTATCCCACAAGGAAATCCTGTCGTTTCCGTAGAAACATTACTCGATTTAGAAGGAGAAGTCATAGAACACGTTGTATTTCATAGCGACGCAATTTCTGTGTTAATTCGTCAATGTGAGGGAGCGAGGGATTCAGTAAAGAAGGAATAGTGATTCGGAAAGGAGATACTCGTATCCCAGCAGAAATTCCTGATTTTCATAGAAACGTTACTCGATTTAGAAGGAGATGCCATAGAACCCATAGTATTTCATAGCGACGCAAATCTTGTGTTACTTCGTCAATGTGAGGGAGCGAGTGATGCAGTAAAGCTGGAATAGTGCGTCGGAAAGGGAAAATTCGTATCCCAAAAGAAAATCCTGTTTTTTCCATAGATACGTTTCTCGAATTAGAAGGAGATGTCATAGAACTCATAGTATATCATAGCGACGCAATTACTGTTTTAAAACGGCAATGTGAGGGAGCGAGGGATTTAGTAAAGAAGGGATAGTGCATCGGAAAGGAGATAGTCGTATCCCAAAAGAAAATCCTGTCGTTTCCATAGAATCGTTACTCGAATTAGAGGGTGATGTCATAGGATCCACAGTATTTCATAGCGACGAAATTTCTGTGTTAATTCGCCAATGTGAGGGAGCGAGGGATTCAGTACAGAATGATTAGTGCATCTGAAAGGAGATACTCGTATCCCAAAAGAAAATCCTTCACTTCCCAAAGAAACGTTACTCGATTTAGAAGGAGAAGTTATAGATCGCATAGTATTTCACAGCGATGGAATTTCTGTGTTAACTCGTCTATGTGATGGAGCGAGGGATGTAGTAAAGAAGGAATAGTGCATCGGAAAGAAGATACTCGTATCCCAAAATAAAATCCTGTCGTTTCCATAGACCCGTTACTCGATTTAGAAGATGTCAAAGAACCGATAGTATTTCATAGCGACGCAATTTCTGTGTTAAAAAGTCAATGTGTGTGAGTGGGGGATGCAGTTAGGAGGGAATAGTGCATCGGAAAGGAGTTATGGTATCCCAAAAGAAAAGTCTGTCGTTTCCATAGAAACGTTGCTCGAATTACAAGGGGATGTCACAGAACCCATAGTAATTCATAGCGACGCTATTTCTGTGTTAATTCGTCATTTTGAGAAAGCGAGGGATGCAGTAAAAAAGGAATAGTTCATCGGAAAGGAGATAGTCGTAGCCCAAAAGAAAATCCTGTCGTTTCCATAGAAACGTTACTCGATATTGGAGGAGAAGTCATAGAACGCATAGTATTTCATAGCGACGAAATTTCTGTGTTAATTCGCCAATGTGAGGGAGCGAGGGATTCAGTAAAGAAGGAATAGTACATCGGAAAGGAGATACTCGTATCTCTACAGAAAATCCTGGCTTTTCATAGAAACGTTACTCAATTTAGAAGGAGTGGTCATAGAACACATAGTATTTCATAGCGACGCAATTTCTGTGTTAAAACGTCAATGTGAGGGAGCGCGGGATCCAGTAACGAAGTAATAGTGCATCGGAAAGAAGATACTCGTATCCCAAAGGAATATCCTGTCGTTTCCATAGAAGCGTTACTCGATTTAGAAGGAGATGTCATAGAAACCATGGCATTTTATAGCTACGGAATTTCTGTTTTCATTCGACAATGTGAGGGAGCGAGGGCTGCAGTAAAGAAGGATTAGGGCACGGAATGGAGGTACTTGTATCCCAAAAGAAAATCCCGTCGTTTCCATAGAAACGTTACTCGTTTTAGAAGGAGATGTCATAGAACCCATAGTATTTCATAGCGACGAAATTTCTGTGTTAATTCGTCAATGTGAGGGATGAGGGATGCAGTAAAGTAGGAATAGTGCATCGGGAAGGAGATAGTCATATCCCAAATGAAAATCCTGTCGTTTCCACAGAAACGTTACTCGAATTAAAAGGAGATGTCATATAACACATAGTATCTCATAGCGACGCAATTTCTGTGTTAAAACGTCAATGTGAGGAAGCGAGGGATGCAGTAAAGAAGGAATACAGCATCGGAAAGTAGGTACCTGTATACCAAAAGAAAATCCTGTCGTTTCTATAGAAACGTTTCTCGATTAGAGGGGAATGTCATAGAAATCATTGTATTTCATAGCGACGCAATTTCTGTGTTAATTCGTCAATGTGAGGGCGCGAGGGATGCAGTAAAGGAGGAATAGTGCATCGGAAAGGAGATACTCGTATCCCAAAAGAAATTCCTGTCCTTTCCATAGAAACGTTACTCGATTTAAAAGGAGAAGTCATTGAACTCATAGTATTTCATAGCGACGCAATTTCTGTGTCAAATCGTCAATGTGAGGGAGCGAGGGATGCAGTAAGGAAGGAATAGTGCATCGGAAAGGGAATACTCGTATCTCAAAAGAAAATCCTGTCGTTTTCATAGAAACGTCACTCGATATAGAAGGAGATCTCATAGAAACCATAGTGTTGAAAGGTCCCCTTTGAACAATTATACACGACTGTCCTTAAACTGATACACAATATTTTTTTTTTTTTAGCGCAACGCAATCTGACTCTCAAAAATCCCTACAAAAGAATGGCCCTGACTAACATTAAACTATACCTTTCACAAATCACTTACCTCACAAAAATCTTTGCTGCTCAAGCTACTGCAATACAGCGAGCGCCACTACTGCCAGCTAAAAAAAAGATTCAAACTATGGAAGGCACTAACTACTGATAGGGATAGTTAGCAAATGAAAGATATTAGTAGAGAAAAAACAATGTATTTATCTTGATATCATCATACATAAATATAGCAGTTCATGACAAATTACAAATCTCCGCCATCTCTCTCCCCACATCCACCACTGCTGGCGGCTCACCTCCAACTGCGCAATGCTACGCGCTGTTCACAGCCAGCTGCCTAACACTACAATGGCGAGTATTACAACAATGCAAAGCAGCCACAGACTGCACACAGCACAGCCAGTGATTTTCATACAGAGGTGGCGTTACCAATATAAAAAACCTAAACAGCCTACTTACATAGCCCTCATGCTACCCAAAAAAATTTTACAAAATTTTTTTTGGGCACTGGCCAATACATATTTGTTAAAATTTTTTTCACAATTACAATAACAAAGAAATCAAAGGCACACACTTATTGATACAATGTTGGTCAAAAGCTAAAATTTTCTCACAGTCCATAAAGACAGTCCTCATCATTCGTCACAGTAAAATTGCAGTGTTTTTCTCAAAGTCTGAGTAGTAAAAGACAATGCACACAGACGTAGTGGATTTCCATGCAGTCTTGAAGAAGTAGTGTTGTCCTTCCAACGGAAAGACAGTGCTGACTCGACATGCAGACAGGTAATGGGCCACAACAGAGTAAACCCACAGCAGAGTCAGTCGACGTTTTGAAGAATATTGGTAGTTAGGTCATCACAGAGCAGACCCACTGTAGTCCTGGTAGAAATTACGGTACTGGTGGGCCACCAGAGGTGCAGACCCACTGCAGTCCTTGTAGCAATTGGTGGGCCATCAAAGATGCAGACCCACTGTAGTCCTGGTAGAGACGGCCAGCAGCCATCTGTTGCAAATGTGCAGGTGCACAATCACCATCGAAGAGTCTTGCGGACAATATAGCAAGTCCATAAACCACCATTTGTGCACTCACAAAGTTTCTGGAATTGTCCTTAGATCCAGCAATGCTGTTATCCAGTCCCTTGCTGAATTATTAACATACGTGCAAACACTATCAGTCCCTACTTCTCACATATTGTCCATGTACTGTGACCAACAGAAACGTGTGCAGTGAAATGTTACTTAATTTGAAGAACTGGTAACAATTACAATTTGGTAACATAAAAATACAATAACAAAGGTACAAAATACATCATTAAAGAACATAACAATACAGATAACATTTGTAGTACAGGCTTTACAAAAGAATCGAACTAACATATACATCAGTGGAATTATGACATGAGTACATACATAAAAGATCACAATAACTTTTGAAACATCAACTTCACACATGAGCATTAAACAGAACAGAATTAATAATGTCTAACATCTTTACAAAGTAAATAACACATTATTAATGCCAATTGTATTTGAGGATAACAGTATTCCTCATCATAGTGAATGTAACTTAGCATTAAAAGAAGAAAAAATTCTATGAAACTACACAGAGACAGGAAGAAAACAAATACACAAGGGTACACAAACATATAGTGGGATAACACAAAAGGGAAAGGACAGGGTTTGTTTTACTGCAGTATTTTGCATGGAGATCTCCCTTTGTTCATCATTATTCCCAAAAAGTCCTATCTAAGTCTGCCTTCTGTATCTTGTTCACATCCTCTGTCAATAATAGTTTTTCTCCACTGTACAGTATCCTATTTCTTATAAATTTATAATAGTTAGTTTCTTATATAGTCTGCCCCCTCTTAAGCTAACTTAAATCTACTGAGCTCAGATGCTAAACTAAGGGCCGAGGC
This sequence comes from Schistocerca piceifrons, assembly GCF_021461385.2. Lineage (NCBI taxonomy): Eukaryota > Metazoa > Arthropoda > Insecta > Orthoptera > Acrididae > Schistocerca > Schistocerca piceifrons. The sequence goes on from NW_025728275.1 coordinate 2,350,869, forward strand.
AATGCAGCAGCACATAAAACAATTAATATAAACAGCAATAAAAAAATGGAAAATCGCAAAGCAAGCTACAGTAAATCTAAATTACCAATCAATTCAACATTACAACTAATATGAGGCAATGCGCAGCAAACAAAAAAATAAATCTGGCTTAGCAGAGTAACACAAATTAAAGTTCAGTAGCACTATGCCTGGCAAACAGCAGCTTATATCGAAACATGACATAGCTCAAGCAGAAAAAATAGTACACTAAAGATAACAATGCAGATAAGGGAAATGTATAATCACATCTTAATATCTAAGTAATTAAAGTGGTGCACCACAACAACTTATTGTAAAAAAAATATTACTATATACTTGAAAAGAAAATTATGTGTCCAGTTACTGTTACTAGTCCCTTCTTATTGTTCTTTCCTTTCCAAGTGCTCCTTTTTTTTAAAGAATGTGGATTACAAAATTATCATTTAATAGATCTGTTGACAGAAAGTGTTCACATTAGCAAATGCATCAAAGTTTATTTTATAAAACTAATGCTGTAACACAGCTGGAAAACAGGTATCAAATGAAATAAGCAATTACGCAAACCAAAGCATAAAAATATCATTCAATAGTCATGTGACATTTCATAAGTTAGTAGAAATTCTCTCAACTCTCGTAGAAAGACGCTTGTTGTAATCAGGTGTGCAGATGTAAAAATATTTCTCGTCATTTCATTAGGCATTTCAGTAAATATCATAAATTACGAGCTCCACAGTATGCTTTCAACAAGGAAATGTCAACAGCGAGTATAATGGCCCCCCCTTTTTTTCTACCTGTGCCGCTGAAAGGCTAATGGCTTTTTTTCGGGCGGCTGTCGCCCAGGTGGGTGCCCGCGACGCATTACGTGCAGGTGGTCACTTAACTTTCTTACGGATATATTTACGACAGCAGTTTCCGCTACAGTGACAGTCCCACATAAAAATATTTCACAGGTCAAGAATTAGCGTTGCAAATCTGTAGAAAGAAAATCCTATAAATATAAGTGTCCAAATAAAATATTCGTCAGCATTGTGATACAGTCACGCATTTACGCACATTTCATAACTCTTAAAGTACGATTCTTGGTTTCCAACATACTTCTTATTCCTCATATACGGTAGCATCATCTTATTGATCATAAACATATCTCAACAGCATAGTACACATCGTCGTTGTAATAATAACATCATAACACCTCAGTCAAATCTCAAAAACGTCGTACCTTTCTGCAATAATTTCAAACCCCAAAAAAAATTCTCTGCTCATTTCAATAGTGTCATCTACCTCAAACGTACTTTAAAATCATGCTCCCTTACCAAATACATCATTCAAAGCTCTCATAGTATCACAATGATTCCGAAAAAATATGAACAGTTTACAAAGTACAGACAAAATACAGTTTCATAAGTGTGAAGTTATCCAACTGTGTAACTGCGTAAACATGTGTGACTGATGTAGTAAAAAAAAATGTTTATCTCTCAGTTAAATGATCAGATAGCTGTGTAATTTGTGTGTTAGAGAAATATGGTACCGATGTGTAAAGTTGTATAAGCAAATACCATATTAGCTAGGGTTCCTTGCGGTTGCCACACACATGGTACACAAAGTAAGCGTGTACCCCCCTGAGGATAAATGTAATTATATTCTCAAGTGTTACAGATTACAGCAATGGAATGAAATGTAATTCAAAAATCTTGAAAAATAAATGGTTTAAGTACAAAATTGATCACTCAAATGCGTGTCCTGTAGCGCTAAATGTGCGTCTTGCTGTAAGATAATTCAGTGGAAGTGTCGTAGTTATTGTCCTCTGTAAGCAAAGTTCTGCTGAAGTCAATGTACTTACCTCATAATACACAAAAGTGAAATGCTTTGCGTATAAATGTCTTAGTTATTACGCTTATTGCCGTGATGAGGGAAGTACTGTGCTGTAACGTATTGTTGTGCTACGGAAAAGGCAGTCTCATTGTAGCTATACCACAAAAGTTACTACTAAAACATGTTTTACTTTGCAGAATAATGCAGAAAAATTGTGCAGATATAAAACAGAAACACCGCAAAAGCAGCATTGTAAATTGTCACTCATTAGTAGCGTCGTGATAAGATCGTGTAGCTGTCACAGAAAGTACTTTAAATCCAGAATGTATTTTCAAGTAAACCAAAATGTTGCGTTAAAATCTCATTAGCAGTACTGGTAAATGTTCTAAGTATGTAAGCCTTATAGTCGTTCCATAATCGTGCAACTAACAAGCAAGAATGTACACACACAATAACACTGGGTCGTCTCTTCACAATAACAATGCATTCGTAATTTCTGTTTAAAAATGTTCCCTAGGTTCTTGATCGGATATTTAACTTCAAACATTGTTGCATGTTAACAGATTCTAAGTCTGACAAGCATACTAGTAATGTAAAGTGAAAAGTTTTATGGCAATGACAAAGTTAAAAAGCAGATTATCTTTCAATAAATAGTTTTACATGTGAAATGTGGTGTAAACCTTTACTCTTCCTAGTATGCAGAGTTTCAACTTCAACGCAATTATCATGTGGTATACGTCGGATTCTGTATGGTCCATTGTAAACTAGAAAGAATTTGTGACTCAAGTGTTTCTTCTTATGTGACAATGAATGAGCTTTAATGAGAACTTTCTGACCAATATACAATTTCTTTGCATTTGCTTTACCGTGTAGTTTTCTCCTTTTGTCTGCTACAGATTTTATATTTTTAAGAGCCAAATCAATTATGTCTTTGTGTCGAAGTTTACGTGTATTCGGGAAAGGTACAAGCTCTCTGACTCTGTTCGGTGGTTCTTCATTCTTCAGTACAAGAGTAGGTGGTAAATCAGTGGAATCATGAGGCATTTCATTCAGCACGTTTTGAAATAAGTGTAAATATCTGTCCCAATGCTGATGCTTTCTGTGACAATAAAGCCTGCAAAGCTTATTGATTTCTTTCATAATCCGTTCGGAGGGGTTACAATGTGGTGAGTACAATGAAATAAAAACAGGTTTGATTTTATGGTTGCGAAGCATGCATGACCAAACAGCAGATCTAAATTGCGGTCCGTTATCTGAAATGACTTTAGCAACGTGGCCAACTTCACGTAGGAAATTTTTAACAAAGGCGTTGGATACAGACCGACCAGTGGCTTTACGTAACGGTGTGAAAGAAACAAATTTTGAAGTAAGTTCAACAGCGACTAGAACGTACGAAAATCCATTAGATGTTCTGACAAGCGGTCCCAAGAGATCAACAGCAGCAAATTCTTTTAATTTAGAAGGAATGATAGGAAACAACGGAGCACGATGTGAGACAGTAGATGGTTTCGCCTTTTGACAAAGTTTCCAAATAGACAAGACTCTTCGAATTCTCTTTTCCATATTGTTAAAATAACAAGTCGTTCGAAGAATATGATAACATTTTCGTGGACCAAAATGTGCGTAGCTGAAATGAATGTACCAAATGAGCTTATTAACAAAATCGTCAGGAATGCAAAGTACCCATAGCTTGTCATCAACAGTGCAGCGTTTGAACAGTATGTTGTTTCTAACCAGATAATAATGCCGAATCTGTGTGTGACTTTTCATGCCATTTGCTCTTGATGTCTTTCCAAATCGGATCTTTATCTTGTTCATGAGCAATGTCCTTTAAAGAGGTGGTGATGAAGTTTTCAAAGGCGACTTTCTGAATGTAAAGAATACTGAAATTTTTCTCGAGGTTGCCTTCTGTGGTACTTTTCTCAAGCCCAGCCGGTGCGCGTGACAGTGCGTCCGCAACAATGTTCTCCTTGCCGGGAATGTAGACTATTGTGAAGCGGAATTCTTGCAGAAACAATGCCCAACGTTTTAACCTGTCATGATTTAATTTTGAAGACGTAAGAAATTGTAATGCACGATGATCACTGTATACTTTTACGTGCTTACCAGAAAGAAAGAAACGGAATTTGTTAAATGCCCAAACGATAGCTAAAGCTTCTAATTCAGTAACGGAATAATTTTTTTCAGATTTTTTTAGCACTCGGCTAGCAAAAGCAATGGTTTTCTGAATGGTAGTGTCATTTTCTATGGCTTCTTGAAATAAATGGGCACCAAGACCGACTTTAGAAGAATCCGTGCTAAGGCAGAAATCTTGTGACAGATCTGGATGAGCTAAGATTGGCGCGTGAAGTAACGCTTCTTTCAAAGAATTGAATTCCAACTGTGCTTGTTCGTCCCAGTTCCAAATAGTATTTTTTCCAGTGAGAGAACAAAGTTTTGGTGTAACAAGAATTTGCATATTCAGAAAACGACGGTAAAAATTTACGAGACCTAGAAAACTGCGGACTTGTCTTTTTGTGGATGGCACTGGAATGGCTCTGATTGCTTCTAACTTTTCAGGATCCGGCTGAATCCCTTCAGAAGAAATAATATGTCCCAAAAACTTCACCTTTGTCCTACCGAATTCAGACTTTTCCAAGTTAACTGTAATTCCAGATTCTGCAAAAATACGTAACAAACTGTTGAGGATGCGATTATGTTGTTCCCATGAAGCTTCTGCTATCAGAATATCGTCCACATATAAGGTGATGTGACGTTTTAAGAACTCAGGTAATATGGAATTTAACCCACGAATGAATGCTGCCGAAGAAATGTTCAAACCAAAAGGAAGTTTCCGAAACCGATAACAAACGCCGAAACAAAGGAAAGCTGTGTATTTCTGGATGAAGTTCGATCTGATAAAAGCTGGATCTGAGATCAATGGAAGACAACACTTTTACACCATTAAAATTTTGAAGAAGTTCTTCTAACGTTTGCGGCCTGTCTGTTTCAGGAATAATGATCGTATTGATTTGTCTCGAATCTAAGACAAGCCTGATCGATCCATTTTTCTTCTCAACAACATGTAATGGATTGTTGTATGAGCTTACTGCAGGCTCAATAATGCTAAAGCTTCTAATTCAGTAACAGAATAATTTTTTTCAGATTTTGTTGATCTGTTCTAACACGGTCCCTATAATGCGCCGGAATTACGTATGGTCTAACACAAAATTTAGTATGCTCACGAACACGAAATTGGTATTGAAATCCCTTGATTTTTCCTGTTTTATGAGTAAAAACTGTGGAATGTGCTTGTAAAATCTCAAAAAGGTCCTGCCTATCAGTGTCATTACAATTCTCAATTGTTTGAATTTTATTCTGAATTAACTTATTAGTGTCAAATGCGCCGTCGATATCATCCCTGTCAGTACTTGCAGAGTGATTGTTAGTGTCTAGTTCCGTAGAAAAGTCCGAACTGTTGTCTAACAGAAGGTAAAGCCGATTAATTTCCTCGTCATGGTTTGAGAGCCAATCTTCAAATTTCAAAGCTATTGACTTACCTTCTTTCTCTAAACTTATTTCAGCATCGTGAAAGTTTCAGATTGCTTTGTATTCATTCAAAAAGTCTACTCCCAATATAATTTCCGTCGACAATAATTGAACAATGAGAAAGTTCATAGAGAAGCTGTGGCTTTGACAAAAGAATTCTAAATTGGTTTGTTGGCGTACATCTACACTTTTTCCAAAGATTGCACCTTGTAATTTAATCTTACGTAACGGAAGTGTGGGGCAATCGTTCGATTTGTTGCATTTGCTAATGGCTGTTTCACTGATTACTGAAATGGGACTGCCAGAGTCAAGTACTGCCGTAAATTTTACGTCATTTACAGTAATGTGAATCACAGGATATGCAATGTTGTTATGTTTTACGTCGTGTTCCTGGAGTAAGATGTTCCTAATGTCTTCCATTTTTACGTAATTACTAGCTACGGCAGCTGCGTCGTTAGTGCCATAAGAACGTTTTGTGGCTGCCAGCGGTGTGAGTCATTGCCTATTGTCTCTTTGTTGGCGCGTGTCGTTATTGGGATTTGGAGACCTAACTTCTACGAATTCACCTCCTCGAGAGGGCCCTGCTCTGTTTGAATCCCGCCAGTTCTGATGCAATTCAGGTCTGTCGTTACGATCACATCGTCTGTCGTCATGTCGGTAGTTCCTGTAGTTTCTTTCTTGTCGGTTAAGTGTTGGAGAATTTCTCCCTGAATCGTAACTGCGCGCTGAACTGTTGCGTCTGAAGTTATTCTGTCTCCCTTGATAATAATTATTTTGGTTCCCATATTGTCTGTTTCTCTGATTGTCTCTGTGATAGTCACTACCGCGGAGAGGTGATCTTTCCCTGTAATTATTACTACTCTGCCAACGGTTGTCGTACGGGTGGTGTCTATTTTGGTCACGATTTGCGTTGTAAGAATTGACCAGTCGTGTCCGGTTATTGTTTCTGTCGTCACGGAATTGTGACGGATGTGACCTGTAATTGTTGTGTCCTTGTTTTCGCGTTCCGCGATTATCAGTGTCAATTTCTAGTTCTTGTAACAGTCCATGAAAAGCTTCAATGTCGTCTTTGCAACGTCCTGCTAAAATAATATGCCGTAAATGTTCAGGTAATTTGATTAAGCAAATGCGGATGAGTTCTGAGGGGCTGTATGGGTTTGACAGGTACTGATTCTTGTGCAACATGTCGTCAAAATATTTCACAAGACTGGAGAATTCAGATTGTTCGAAATGTTTCATCATTATGATACCATGTTTTACTCGGTCTTGTGTGGCTTGAGACCAATATGCTGAGAGGAAGGCATGGTAAAATTCTCCTTCACTGTGGCAATCGTGAATGACCGATCGCATTCTTACAGCTGGTTCATTCTCTAAGTAGCCACACATAAATTCTAATCTGTGTTCCAACGACCAGTTGGGAGGAAAACAATGAGAGAATTGATGGAGCCATGCTTGTGGATGAATGTCGTTGCCAGAATTCTTAAATGTTTTGAATTTACGTGTAGTAATGAACAGCTTATAGTCAAAATCATCATGTCGGCGAGTCGCATATCGGTCATTGTTAGGTCGTGTCGGCCGTTCCATCTCAAAATTCGGTGCACATTGGCAATTTCTTTCATAACTTCCGAAATGTCCTGTGTTATTATTTTGCGGCTTTTCCGTGTTTCTAAGTCCCTCTTCCCGTGTTGGAGCGCCAGTGTCCTCTGAAATACATAATTTTTGTATTACCTGTGTCAGCTGATCTTGTACTTCCCGGATTTCTCTTTGGTGTTGTGTATTAATTTGATCCTGATTTTCCTTGAATTTCTTAATTTGTTCATACTCTTCTGTGTCAGTGACGGCTATGGGTCTTGTGTCATTCAGATCATCATCTACCTTTGCAGATAAGTTAGTGAACTGATCCGAAAGTTCGGCTACTTTCTCCGATAGTGTACTTATTTCGTTAGTGTGTTTTTCTGAACCAAGTGTCAGAGTGTCCATTTGTGTTGAAATCGTATCTACTATGTTCTTTAACCTTTCCTGAGTTTTTGCAAGTTGCGTAACCGAATCGGTAAATGCAACTGAGTCAATTTTAGCTTTCAAGGTCTCATGATTTTCATGAACAATAGTTTGCAGTTCTTTTATGGCTGCTTCATGATTCTGTAATGCATTTTCATGCCGCGAAAAAATAGGTTGAAAATGCTCACAAATTTTGTTTTTACGTCATTACAGACTTTTTGACATTTCGATTCAATGTTATGTAACTCAGTAGTTAAATCTTCACGTGTTTGTTCAAGCGTGGTGTCTAACTTCCGAAGATTTTGTTCCATTGTGTCTCTCTTTTTAAGATTTTGTTCCATTGCGTCTAACATTTGAAGATTTTGTTCCATTGTGTCTAACTTTTGAAGCTCTTGTCCCATTTGTTGCATTAATTGTAATAACAATGCACTGGTGTCTGAAACATGTTCCTCAGTGCTTTTCGGCAATGCATTTGAACCGGCAATATTCGCATTTTGAAAAGCACAAAATGTGTCTTGACTTATTTGAGAAAACGGTGAGGACGCAAAACCTGAATCTACAGTATTTGCAAGATTGTGCCCTGTCATTTCGGATTCCCGAGGCGAGCTGTTGCCGACCGATCGATCGATAATGCTTCCCTGTACACTATTTGTTTCACTGACTACACCATTATTTGCAGCCCGCTCCATTTCCCTATGCACAATTGCCAAGTTACTACTTTCAACATTAGTTAATTCATTACACCGCGGCGCTAACACACTGCTTTCGTCTTCACTGTCATTTCTCAGTTAACTTTGGAGCCTAGTATTACGTTTTTCACACGCCATTATTGTCACAATATTTCACACGATAACACAGAAAAGCACAATTTGAAGAGCAAAAATAAGATAACACATTAACATAGCACTGAAAAAAATATCTAGTTAATTGCAAGCGCAGCTGCGAAATACTTGGTGCAAATCTACATGCATGCCACAACTGTTTTACAGTACAACAGTGAAAGACTGCAACTACAAAGGAGATTCTCTCTACAATTTCGCGCTAGCAATAAACAAAAGCTACACTAATTACACAAACTACAAGAAAAAATCAGAAGATTCAAGTGAGGTATCCTCGGCTAAGGGTCGACATATGAAACGTCCCCTTAGAAATTTTATACATGTCTGTGCTTTAACTGACACACAATATTTTTTTTTTTTTAGCGGAACGCAATCTGACTTTCAAAAATCCCTACAAAAGAATGGCCCTGACTAACATTAAACTATACCTTTCACACATCACTTACCTCACAAAAATCTACGCTGCTCAAGCAACTGCAATACAGCGAGCGCCACTACTGCCAGCTAAATAATAGATTGAAACTATGGAAGGCACTAACTACTGATAGGGATAGTTAGCAAATGAAAGATATTAGTAGAGAACAAACAATGTATTTACCTTGATATCATCATATATAAATATAGCAGTTCATGACAAATAACAAATCTCCGCCATCTCTCTCCCCACATCCACCACTGCTGGCGGCTCACCTCCAACTGCGCAATGCTACGCGCTGTTCACAGCCAGCTGCCTAACACTACAATGGCGAGTATTACAACAATGCAAAGCAGCCACAGACTGCACACAGCACATCCAGTGATTTTCATACAGAGGTGGCGTTACCAATATAAAAAACCTAAACAGCCTACTTACAGTGTTTCATAGCGACGCAATTCCTGTGTTAATTGGACAATGTGAGGGAGCGACTGCTGCAGTAAAAAAGAAATAGTGTACGGAAAGGAGATACTCGTATCCCAAAAGAAAATCCTGTCGTTTCCATTGAAACGTTACTCGATTTAGAAGGAGATGTCATAGAACCCATAGTATTTCATTGCGACGCAATTTCTGTGTTAATTCATCAATTTGAGGGAGCGAGGGATGCAGTAAAGAAGGAATAGTGCATCGGAAAGGAGATACTCGTATCCCAAAAGATAATCCTGTCTTTCCATAGAAACGTTACTTGATTTAGAAGGAGTAGTCATAGAACCCATAGTATTTCATAGCGTCGCAATTTCTGTGTTAATTCGCCAATGAGAGGGTGCGGGGGATGCAGTATAGAAGGAATAGTGCACCGGAAAGGCGATACTCGTATCCCAACCGAAAATTCTGTGTTTTTTATAGAAACGTTACTCGATTTAGAAGGAGAAGTCATTGAACCCATAGTATTACATAAAGACGCAATTATTGTGTTAATTCGTCAATGTGAGGGAGCGAGGGATGCAGTAAACAAGGACAAGTGCATCGGAAAGGAGATATTCGTATCACAAAAGATAATCCTGTCGTTTCCATAGAAACGTTACTTGATTTAGAAGGAGATGTCATAGAACCCACAGTATTTCATAGCGACGCAATTTCTGTGTTAAAACGTCAATGTGAGAGAGCGAGGGATGCAGTAAAGAAGGAATAGGGCATCTGGAAGGAGATACTCGCATCTAAACAGAAAATCCTGCATTTTCCATTGAAACGTTACTCGGTTTAGAAGGAGAGGTCATACAACCCATAGTATTGCATAGCGACTCAGTGTCTGTGTTATTTCGTCAATGTGAGGGAGTGATGGATGCAGTACAGAAGGAATAGTGCATCGGAAAGGAGACACTCGTATCCCAAAAGAAAATCCTGTCGTTTCCATAGAAACGTTACTCGATTTAGAGGGAGAAGAAATAGAACGCATAGTATTTCATAGCGACGCAATTTCTGTGATAATTCGTCTATGTGATGAAGCGAGGGATGCAGTTAAGAAGGAATAGTGCATCGGAAAGAAGATACTCGTATCCCAAAAGAAAATCCTGTCGTTCCATTGAATCGTTCCTCGATTTAGAAGGAGCAGTCATTGAACCCATAGTATTTCATAGCGACGCAATTTCTGTGTTAATTCGTCAATGTGAGGCAGCGAGGCATGCAGTAAAGAAGGAATAGTGCATCGGAAAGGAGATACTCGCATCCCAACAGAATATCCTGCATTTTCCATAGGAACTTTACTCGGTTTAGAAGGAGAGGTCATACAACTCATAGTATTGCATGGCGACGCGATTTCTGTATTATTTCATCAATGTGAGGGAGTGAGGGATGCAGTAAAGAAGGAATAGTGCATCGGAAAAGAGATACTCGTATCCCAAAAGAAAATCCTGTCTTTTTTATAGAGACGTTATTCGATTAAGAAGGAGAAGTCATTGAACCCATAGTATTCCATAGCGACGCAATTTCTGTGTTAATTCGTCAAAGTGAGGGAGCGAGGGATGCAGTAACGAAGGAATAGTGCATCGGAAAGGAGATACACGTATCCCAAAAGAAATTCCTGTCCTTTCCATAGAAACGTTACTCGATTAACAAGGAGAAGTCATTGAACCCATAGTATTTCATAGTGCCGCAATTTTTGTGTTAATTCGTCAGTGTGAGGGAGCGAGGGATGCAGTAAAGAAGGGATAGTGCATCGGAAAGGAGATACTCGTATCCCAAACGAAAATCCTGTCGTTTCCACAGTAAAGTTGCTCGATTTAGAAGGGGATGTGTTAGAACCCATACTATTTCATAACGACGCTCTTTCTGTGTTAATTCGTCAATGTGAGGGAGCGAGGGATGCGGTAAAGAAGGAATAGTACATCGGAAAGGTGATAGTCGTATCCCAAAACAAAATCCTGTCGTTCCCATAGAAACGTTACTCGATTTAGAAGGAGATGTCATAGAACCCATAGTATTTCATAGCGTCGCAATTCTTGTGTTAATTCGTCAATGTGATAGAGCGAGTGATGCATTAAAGCAGGAATAGTGCGTCGGAAAGAGGATAGTCGTACCCCAAAAGAAAATCCTGTCGTTTCCATAGAATCGTTACTCGAATTAGAGGGTGATGTCATAGGATCCACAGTATTTCACGGCGACTTAATTTATGTGTTAAGACGTCAATGTGAGGGAGCGAGAGATGCAGTAACGAAGGCTTAGTGCGTCAGAAAGGAGATACTCGTATCCCAAAAGAAAATCCTTCATTTTCCATAGAAACGTTACTCGATTTAGAAGGAGAAGTGATAGAACCCATAGTATTTCATGGCGATGCAATTTCTGAATTAATTCGTCAATGTGAGTTAGCGAGGGATGCAGTAAAGAAGGAATAGTGCATCAGAAAGAAGATACTCGTATCCCAAAAGAAAATCCTTCATTTTCCATAGAAACGTTACTCGATTTACAAGGAGAAGTCATTGAACCCTTAGTATTTCAAAGCGACGCAATTTCTGTGTTAATTTGCCAATTTGAGGGAGCGAGGGATGCAGTAAAGAAGGGATAGTGCATCGGAAAGGAGATAGTCGTATCCCAAAAGAAAATCCTGTCGTTTCCATAGAATCGCTACTCGAATTACAGGGTGATGTCATAGGATCCACAGTATTTCATAGCGACTTAATTTCTGTGATAAGACGTCAATGTGAAGGAGCGAGAGATGCAGTAAAGAAGGATTAGTGCATCAGAAAGGAGATACTCGTATCCCATGAGAAAATCCTGTCGTTTCCATAGAAACGTTACTCCATTTAGAAGGAGATGTCATAGAAACCATGGTATTTTTTAGCTACGCAATTTCTGTTTTAATTCGTCAATGTGCGGGAGTGAGGGCTGCAGTAACGAAGGATTAGGGCACGGAATGGAGGTACTTGTATCCCAAAAGAAAATCCTGTCGTTTCCATAGAAACGTTACTCGTTTTAGAAGGAGATGTCATAGCACCCATAGAATTTCATAGCGGCCCAATTTCTGTGTCAATTCGTCAATGTGAGGGAGCGAGGGATGCAGTAAAGAAGGAATAGTGCATCGGGAAGGAGTTGGTCATATCCCAAAAGAAAATCCTGTCGATTCCACAGAACCGTTACTCAAATTAGATGGAGATGTCATATAACACATAGTATTTCATAGCGACGCTATTTCCGTGTTAAAACGTCTATTGAGGAAGCGAGGGACGCAGTAAAGAAGGAATAGTGCATCGAAAAGTAGATACCCGTATACCAAAGGAAAATCCTGTCGTTTCCATAGAAACGTTGCTCGATTTAGAGGGGAATGTCATAGAAATCATAGTATTTCATAGCGACGCAATTTCTGTGTTAATTCGTCAATGTGAGGGAGCGAAGGATGAAGTAAAGAAGGAATGGTGCATCGGAAAGGAGATACTCTTATCATAAAAGAAATTCCTGTCCTTTCCATAGAAACGTTACTCGATTTACAAGGAGAAGTCATTGAACTTATAGTATTACATAGCGACGCAATTTCTGTCTCAATTCGTCAATGTGAGGGAGCGAGGGATGCAGTAATGAAGGAATAATGCATCGGAAAGGAGATACACGTATCCCAAAAGAAATTCCTGTCCTTTCCATAGAAACGTTACTCGATTTACAAGGAGAAGTCATTGAACCCATACTATTTCACAGCGACGCAATTTCTGTGTTAATTCGTCAATGTGAGGGAGCGAGGGATGCAGTAAGGAAGGAATAGTGCATCGGAAAGGAAATACTCGTATCCCAATTGAAATTCCTGTCGTTTCCATTGAAACGTTACTCGATTTAGAAGGAGATGACATAGAACCTATAGTATTTAATTGCGACGCAATTTCTGTGTTAATTCGTCAATGTGAGGGAGCGAGTGATGCAGTAAAGATGGAATAGTGCGACGGAAATGGGATAGTCGTATCCCAAAAGAAAATGCTGTTGTTTCCATAGAAACGTTACTCGAATTAGAAGGAGATGTCATAGAACTCAAAGTATATCATAGCGACGCAATTTCAGTTTTAAAACGGCAATGTTGGGGAGCGAGGGATGCAGTATAGAAGGAATAGTGCATCCGTAATTAGATACTCGTATCCCAAAAGAAAATCCTGTCGTTTCCATAGAAACTTTGATCGATTTGGAAAGGGATGTCTTAATACCCATAGTATTTCATAGTGACGCTATATCGGTGTTAATTCGTCAATGTGAGGGAGCGAGGGATGCAGTAAAGAACGAATAGTGCATCGAAAAGAAGATACTCGTATCCCAAAAGAGAATCCTGTCATTTCCATAGAAACGTTACTCCATATTGAAGGAGAAGTCATAGTACCCATTGTATTTCATAGCAACGCAATTTCTGTGCTACTCCGTCTATGTGAGGAAGAAACGGATGCAGTAGAGAAAGAATAGTGCATCGGAAACGAGATACTCGTATGCCATCCGAAAATCCTGTGTTTTTTGTAGAAACGTTACTCGATTTAGAAGGAGAACTCATCGAACCCACAGTATTCCATAGCGACGCAATTACTGTGTTAATTCGTCAATGTGAGGGAGCGAGGGATGCAGTAAACAAGGAATAGTGCAACGGAAAGGAGATATTCGTATCCCAAAAGATAATTCTGACGTTTCCATAGAAACGTTACTTGATTTAGAAGGAGATGTCATAGAACCCATAGTACTTCATAGCGATGTAATGTCTGTGTTAACTCGTCAATGTAAAGGAGAGAGGGATGTAGTAAAGAAGGAATAGTGCATCGGAAAGGAGATACTCGTATCCCAAGAGAAAATCCTATAGTTTCCATAGAAATGTTGCTCGATATGGAAGGGGATGTCATAGAACCCATAGTATTTCATAGCGACGCAATTTCTGTGTTAAATCGTCAAAGTGAGGGAGCGAGGGATGCAGTAAAAAAGGGATAGTGCATCGGAAAGGAGTTAGTCGTATCCCAAAAGAAAACCTGTCGTTTCCATAGAAACGTTACTCGAATTAGAAGGTCATGTCATAGAACCCACACTATTTCATAGCGACTTAATATCTGTGTTAAGACGGTAAAGTGGGGGAGCGAGGGATGCAGTAAAGAAGGATTAGTGCATGTGAAAGGAGATACTCGTATCCCAAAAGAAAATCCTTCATTTTCCATAGAAAAGTTACTCGATTTAGAAGGAGCAGTCATAGAACCCATAGAATATCATAGCGACGCAATTTCTAAATTAATTCGTCAATGTGAGGGAGCGAGCGTTGCAGTAAAGGAGGAATAGTGCATCGGAAAGGAGATACTCGTATCCCAAAAGAAAATCTTGTCGTTTCCATAGAAACGTTACTCGATTTAGAAGGAGAAGTCATAGAACGCATAGTATTTCATAGCGACGCAATTTCTATGTTAATTCGTCTATGTGATGGAGCGAGGGATGCAGTAAAGAAGTAATAGTGCATCGGAAAGGAGATACTCGTATCTGAAACGAAAATCCTGTCGTTTCCACAGAAACGTTACTCGATGTAGCAGTAGATGTCAAAGAACCCATTGAATTTCATAGCGACTCAATTTCTGTGTTAAAACGTCAATGTGAGGGAGCGAGGGATGCAGTAAGGAAGGACTAGTGCATCGGAAAGGAGATACTCGTATCCCAAAAGAAAATCCTAACGTTACCATAGAAACGTTTCTCGATTTAAAAGGGGATGTCATAGAAACCATAGTATTTCATAGCTACGCAGTTTCTGTTCTAATTCGTCAATGTGGGGGAGCGATGGCTGCTGTAAAGAACGAATAGGGCACGGAAAGGAGATACTTGTATCCCAAAAGAAAATCCTGTCGTTTCCAAAGAAACGATGCTCGATTTAGAAGGGGATCTCATTGAAACCATAGTATTTCATCGCGGCGCAATTTATGTGTTAAAACGTCAATGTGAGGGAGCGAAGGATGCAATTAAGTAGGAATAGTGCATCGGAAAGGAGATTCTCGTATCCCAAATGAAAATCCTGTCGTTCCCATAGAAAAGTTGCTCGGTTTAGAAGGGGATGTCATAGAACCCATAGTATTTCACAGCGACGCAATTTCTGTGTTAAATCGTCATTGTGAGGGAGCGAGGGATGTAGTAAAGAAGGAATAGTGCATCGAAAAGGAGATACTCGTATCCCAATAGAAAATCCTTTCGTTTCCATAGAAACATTACCCGATTTCGAAGGAGATGTCATAGGACCCATAGTATTTCATAGCGACACAATATCTATGTTAATTCGTCAATGTGAGAGAGCGAGGGATGCAGTAAATAAGGAATAGTGCATCGGAAAGGAGATACTCGTATCCGAAAAGAAAATCCTGTCGCTTCCATAGAAAAGTTGCCCGATTTAGAAGAGGATGTCATAGAACCCATAGAAATTCATAGCGACGCAAATTCTGTGTTAGTTCGTCAATGTGAGAGAGCGAGGGACGCAAAAATAGGGAACAGTGCATCGGAAGGAGATACTCGTATCCCAAAAGGAAATCCTTTCGTTTCCATAGAAACGTTACCCGACTACGAAGGAAATGTCACAGAACCCATAGTATTTCATAGCGACGCTATTTCTGTGTTAATTCGTCAATGTGAGGGAGCCATGGATGCAGTAAAGAAGGAATAGTTCTTTGGAAAGGAGATACTCGTATCCCAAAATAATATCCTGCCGTTTCCATTGAAACCTTACTCGACTTAGAAGGAGATGTCATAGAACCCATAGATTTTCACAGAGACGCAATTTCTGTGTAATTCGTCAATGTGAGGGAGCGAGGAATGCAGTAAAGACGGAATAGTGCATCGGAAAGGAGATAGTCGTGTCCCAAAAGAAAATCCTGTCGTTTCCATAGAAAAGTTGCTCGATTTAGCAGGGGATGTCATAGAACCCATAGAATTTCACAGCGACGCAATTTCTGTGTTAATTCGTCAATGTGAGGGAGCGTGGGATGCAGTATGGAAGGAATAGTGCATCGGAAAGGAATACTCGTATTACAAAGGAAAATCCTGTCGTTTCTATAGAAACGTTACTCGATTTAGACGGTAAAGTCATAGAATGCATAGTATTTCATAGCGACGGAATTTCTGTGTTAATTCGTCTATGTGATGGGGTGAGGGATGCAGTAAAGAAGGAAAAGTGCATCGGAAAGGAGAAACTCAAATCCCAAAAGAAAATCCTGTCGTTTCCATAGAAACGTTACTCGATTTAAAAGGAGATGTCAAATAACACATAGTATTTCATAGCGACGCTATTTCTGTGTTAAAACGTCAATGTTAGGAAGCGAGGGATGCAGTAAAGAAAGAATAGTGCATCGGAGAGAGATACTCGTATACCAAAAGAAAATACCGTCGTCTCCATAGAACTGTTGCTCGATTTAGAGGGGGATGTCATAGAACCCATAGTATTTCATAGCGACGCAATTTCTGTGTTAATTCGTCAATGTGAGTTAGCGATGGATGCAGTAAAGTAGGAATAGTGCATCGGAAAGGAGATACTCCTATCCCAAAAGAAGATCCTGTCGTTTCCCATGAACCGTTACTAGATTTAGAAGGAGATGTAATGGAACCCATTGTTTTTCACAGCTACGCAACATCTGTGTTAATTCGTCAATGTGAGGGATCGAGGGATGCAGTAAAGAAGGAATAGTGCGTCGGAAGGGGGATAGTCAAATCCCAATAGAAAATCCGGTCGTTTCCATAGAAATGTTACCCGACTTCGAAGGAGATGTCATAGAACCCATAGTATTGCATAGCGACGCAGTTTCTGTGTTAATTCGTCAATGTGAGGGAGCGAGGGATGCAGGAAAGAAGGAATAGTGCATCGGAAAAGAGATACTCGTATCCCAAAAGAAGATCCTGTCTTTTATATAGAAACGTTACTCAATTTAGAAGGAGAAGTCATTGAGCCCATAGTATTTCATAGCGACGCAATTTCTGTGTTAATTGCCCAATGTGAGGGAGCGAGGGATACAATAAAGAAGGAATAGTGCATCGGAAAAGAGATACTCGTTTCCCAAAAGAAAATCCTGATGTTTCCATAGAAACGTTACTCGATTTGGAAAGAGATGTCATAGAACCCATAGTATTTCATAGCGACGCAATTTCTGTGTTAATTCGTCAATGTGTGGGAGCGAGGGAAGCAGTAAAGAAGGAATAGTGCATCGGAAAATAGATGGTCATATCCCAAAAGAAAATGCTGTCGTTTCCACTGAAACGTTACTCGAATTTGGAGGGGATGTATTAGAACCCTCATTATTCCTTAGCGACTTAATTTCTGTTTTAAAACGTCGATGTGAGGAGCCGAGGGATGCAGTAAAGAAGGAATAGTGCATCGGAAAGGAGATACTCGTGTACCAAAAGAATATCCTGTCGTTTCCTTTGAGACGTTGCTCGATTTAGAAGGGGATGTCATAGATGACATAGTATTTCATAGCGACGCAATTTCTGTGTTAATACGTCAATGTGAGGGAGCGAGTGATGCAGTAAAGAAGGAATAGTGCAACGGAATGGAGATACTCCTGTCCCAAAAGGAGATCCTGTCGTTTGCATAGAAACGTTACTAGATTTAGAAGGAGATGTAATGGAACCCATTGTATTTCATAGCGACGCAATTTCTGTGTTCATACGTCAGTGTGAGGGAGCGACGGATGCAGTAAAGAAGGAATAGTGCACGGAAAGGAGACACTCGTATCCCAAAAGAAAATCCTATCGTTTCGATAGAAACGTTTCCCGATTTTGAAGGAGATGTCTTGGAACCCATAGTATTTCATAGCGACGCAATTTCTGTTATTATTCGTGAGTGTGAAGGAGCGAGGGATGCAGTTAAGAAGGTATTGTGCGTCGGAAAGCAAATAGTCAAATCCGAAAAGAAAATCATGTCGTTCTATAGAAACGTTACTCGATTTTGAAGGAGAAGTCATAGAACCCACAGTATTTCATGGAGACGCAATTTATGTGTTAATTTGTCAAAGTGATGGAGCGAGGGATGCAGTAGAGAAGGAATAGTGCATCGGAAAGGAGATACTCGTATCCCAAAAGAAAATCCAATCGTTTCCATAGAAACGTTACTCGATTTAGAACGAGATGTCATAGAACACATAGTATTTCATAGCGCCGCAATTTCTGTGTTAATTCGTCGATGTAAGGGAGCGATGGATGCAGTGAAGAAGGAATTGTGCATCGGAAAGGAGATACTCGTATCTCATAAGTTATTCCTATTGTTTCCATAGAAACGTTACTCGATTTAGAAGGAGATGTCATATTACCCATAGTATTTCATAGAGACGCAATTTCTGTGTTAATTCGTCAATGTGAGGGATCGAGGGATGCAGAAAAGAAGGAATAGTGCATCGGAAAAGAGATACTCGTATCCCAAAAGAAGATCCTGTCTTTTATATAGAAACGTTACTCAATTTAGAAGGAGAAGCCATTGAGCCCATAGGATTTCATAGCGACGCAATTTCTGTGTTAATTCCCCAATGTGAGGGAGCGAGGGATACAGTAAAGAAGTAATAGTGCATCGGAAAGGAGACACCCGTTTCCCAAAAGAAAATCCTGATGTCTCCATAGAAACGTTACCCGAATTTGAAGGAGATGTCCTAGAACCCATAGTATTTCATAGCGACGCAATTTCTTTGTTAAGTCGTGAATGTGAAGGAGCGAGGGATGCAGTAAAGAAGGTATTGTGCGTCGGAAAGGAGATAGTCAGATCCGAAAAGAAAATCATGTCGTTCCATAGAAACGTTACTCGATTTGGAAGGAGATGTCATAGAACCCATAGTATCTCATAGCGACGCAATTTCTGTGTTAATTCGTCAATGTGTGGGAGCGAGGGATGCAGTAAAGAAGGAATAGTGCATCGGAAAATAGATGGTCATACCCCAAAAGATAATGCTGTCGTTTCTACAGAAACGTTACTCGAATTGGGAGGGGATGTAATAGAACCCTCATTATTTCTTAGCGATTTAATTTCTGTTTTAAAACGTCAATGTGAGGGGCGGAGGAATGCAGTAAAGAAGGAATGGTGCATCGGAAAGGAGATACTCGTGTACCAAAAGAAAATCCTGTCGTTTCGATAGAAATGTCTCCCGATTTAGAAGGAGTTGTCTTAGAACCCATAGTATTTCATAGCGACGCTATTTCTGTGTTAATTCGTCTATGTACGGAGCGAGGGATGCAATAAAGAAGGATAGTGCATTTGAAAAAAGATAATCGAATCCCAAAAGAAAATCGTCTCGTTTCCATAGAAACGTTACTCGATTTAGAAGGAGAAGCCATAGAACCCCTAGTATTGCATAGCGACGCAATTTCTGTGTTAATTCGCCAATGTCAGGGAGCGCGGGATGCAGTAAAGAAGGATTAGTGCATCGGGAAGGAGATACTCGTATACCATAGAAAATGTTGTCGTTCCATAGAAACGTTTCCCGATTTTGAAGGAGATGTCATAGAACCCATAGTATTTCATAGCGACGCCATATCTGTGTTAATTCGTCGATGTGAGGGAGCGAGGGATGCAGTGAAGAAGGAATTGTGCATCTGGAAGGAGATAGTCGTATCCCAAAAGAGAATCCTTTCGTTTCCATAGAAACGTTACTCGATTTAGAAGGAGAATTCATATAGCCCATAGTATTTCTTAGCGACGCAATTTCTGTGTTAATTCGTCAGTGTGATGGAGCGAGGGATGCAGTAAAGAAGGAATAGTGCATCTGGAAGGAGATAGTCGTATCCCAAAAGAGAATCCTTTCGTTTCTATAGAAACGTTACTCGATTTAGAAGGAGAAGTCATATAGCCCATAGTATTTCCTAGTGACGCAATTTCTGTGTTAATTCGTCAGTGTGATGGAGCGAGGGATGCAGTAAAGAAGTAATAGTGCATCGGAAAGGAGATACTCGTATCTGAAACGAAAATCCTGTCGTTTCCACAGAAACGTTACTCGATGTAGCAGTAGATGTCAAAGAACCCATTGAATTTCATAGCGACTCAATTTCTGTGTTAAAACGTCAATGTGAGGGAGCGAGGGATGCAGTAAGGAAGGACTAGTGCATCGGAAAGGAGATACTCGTATCCCAAAAGAAAATCCTATCGTTTCCATAGAAACGTTTCTCGATTTAGAAGGAGAAGTCATAGAACCCGAAATATTTCATAGCGACACATTTTCTGAATTAATTCGTCAATGTGAGTGAGCGAGGGTTTCAGTACAGAAGGAATATACATCCGAAAATAGATACTCGTACCCAAAAGAAAATCCTATCGTTTCCATAGAAACGTTACTCGATTTAGAAGGAGAAGTCATAGAACGCATAGTATTTCATAGCGACGCAGTTTCTGTTTTAATTCGTCAATGTGGGGGAGCGAAGGCTGCTGTAAAGAACGAATAGGGCACGGAAAGGAGATACTTGTATCCCAAAAGAAAATCCTGTCGTTTCCAAAGAAACGATGCTCGATTTAGAAGGGGATCTCATTGAAACCATAGTATTTCATTGCGGCGCAATTTATGTGTTAAAACGTCAATGTGAGGGAGCGAAGGATGCAATTAAGAAGGAATAGTGCATCGGAAAGGAGATTCTCGTATCCCAAATGAAAATCCAGTCGTTCCCATAGAAAAGTTGCTCGGTTTAGAAGGGGATGTCATAGAACCCATAGTATTTCACAGCGACGCAATTTCTGTGTTAAATCGTCATTGTGAGGGAGCGAGGGATGTAGTAAAGAAGGCATAGTGCATCGAAAAGGAGATACTCGTATCCCAATAGAAAATCCTGATGTTTCCATAGAAACGTAACTCGATTTGGAAGGAGATGTAATAGAACCTATAGTATTTCATAGCGACGCAATTTCTGTGTTAATTCGCCAATATGTGGGAGCGAGGGATGCAGTAAAGAAGGAATAGTGCATCGGAAAATAGATGGTCATATCCGAAAAGAAAATGCTGTCGTTTCCACAGAAACGTTACTCGAATTTGGAGGGGATGTATTAGAACACTCATTATTTCTTAGCGACTTAATTTCTGTTTTAAAACGTCAATGTGAGGGGCCGAGGGATGCAGTAAAGAAGGAATAGTGCATCGGAAAGGAGATACTCGTGTACCAAAAGAAAATCCTGTCGTTTCCTTTGAGACGTTGCTCGATTTAGAAGGGGATGTCATAGATCACATAGTATTCCATAGCGACGCAATTTCTGTGTTAATACGTCAATGTGAGGGAGCGAGTGATGCAGTAAAGAAGGAATAGTGCAACGGAATGGAGATACTCCTATCCCAAAAGGATATCCTTTCGTTTGCATAGAAACGTTACTAGATTTAGAAGGAGATGTAATGGAACCCATTGTATTTCATAGCGACGCAATTTCTGTGTTCATACGTCAATGTGAGGGAGCGAGGGATGCAGTAAAGAAGGAATAGTGCACGGAAAGGAGATACTCGTATACCAAAAGAAAATCCTGTCGTTTCCATAGAAACGTTTCCCGATTTTGAAGGAGATGTCATAGAACCCATAGTATTTCATAGCGACGCAATTTCTGTGGTAATTTGTCAAAGTGAGGGAGCGATGGATGCAGTAAAGAAGGAATAGTGCATCGGAATGGGGATACTCGTATCCCAAAAGAATATCCTGTCGTTTCCATAGAAACGTTACTCGCTTTAGAAGAGAACTCATAGAACCCGTAGTATTTCATAGCGACGCAATAACTGTGTTAATTCGCCAATGTGAGGGAGCGAGGAATGCAGTAAAGAAGGAATAGTGCATTGGAAAGGAGATACTCGTATCCCAGAAGAAAATCATGTTGTTTCCATAGAAACATCACTCGATTTAGATGGAGATGTCATTGAACCCATAGTATTTCATAGCGACCCAATTTCTGTGATAATTCGTCGATGTAAGGGAGCGAGGGATGCAGTGAAGAAGGAATTGTGCATCGGAAAGGAGATACTCGTTTCCCAAAGGAAAAACCTGTCGTTTCCGTAGAAACGTTACTCGATTTAGAAGGAGATGTCATAGAACCCATAGTATTTCATAGAGACGCAATTTCTGTGTTAATTCGTCAATGTGAGGGATCGAAGGATGCAGTAAAGAAGGAATAGTGCGTCGGAAGGGGGATAGTCAAATCCCAATAGAAAAACCTGTCGTTTCCATAGAAATTTTACCCGACTTCGAAAGAGAAGTCACAGAACCCATAGTATTGCATAGCGACGCAATTTCAGTGTTAATTCGTCAATGTGAGGGAGCGAGGGATGCAGAAAAGAAGGAATAGTTCATCGGAAAAGAGATACTCGTATCCCAAAAGAAGATCCTGTCTTTTATATAGAAACGTTACTCAATTTAGAAGGAGAAGCCATTGAGCCCATAGTATTTCATAGCGACGCAATTTCTGTGTTAATTCCCCAATGTGAGGGAGCGAGGGTTACAGTAAAGAAGGAATAGTGCATCGGAAAGGAGACACTCGTTTCACAAAAGAAAATCCTGATGTTTCCATAGAAACGTTACCCGAATTTGAAGGAGATGTCCTAGAACCCATAGTATTTCATAGCGACGCAATTTCTGTGTTAAGTCGTGAATGTGAAGGAGCGAGGGATGCAGTAAAGAAGGTATTGTGCGTCGGAAAAGAGATAGTCAGATCCGAAAAGAAAATCATGTCGTTCCATAGAAACGTTACTCGATTTGGAAGGAGATGTCATAGAACCCATAGTATCTCATAGCGAGGCAATTTCTGTGTTAATTCGTCAATGTGTGGGAGCGAGGGATGCAGTAAAGAAGGAATAGTGCATCGGAAAATAGATGGTCATACCCCAAAAGATAATGCTGTCGTTTCCACAGAAACGTTACTCGAATTGGGAGGGGATGTAATAGAACCCTCATTATTTCTTAGCGACTTAATTTCTGTTTTAAAACGTCAATGTGAGGGGCTGAGGGATGCAGTAAAGAAGGAATAGTGCATCGGAAAGGAGATACTCGTGTACCAAAAGAAAATCCTGTCGTTTCCTTTGAGACGTTGCTCGATGTAGAAGGGGATGTCATAGATCACATAGTATTTCATAGCGACGCAATTTCTGTGTTAATACGTCAATGTGAGGGAGCGAGTGATGCAGTAAAGAATGAATAGTGCAACGGAATGGAGATACTCCTATCCCAAAAGGATATCCTGTCGTTTGCATAGAAACGTTACTTGATTTCGAAGGAGATGTAATAGAACCCATTGTATTTCATAGCGACGCAATTTCTGTGTTCATACGTCAATGTGAGGGAGCGAGGGATGCAGTAAAGAAGGAATAGTGCACGGAAAGGAGATACTCGTATCCCAAAAGAAAATCCGGTTGTTTCGATAGAAATGTCTGCCGATTTTGAAGGAGTTGTCTTAGAACCCATAGTATTTCATAGCGACGCAATTTCTGTGTTAATTCGTCTATGTAGGGAGCGAGGGATGCAATAAAGAAGGATAGTGCATTTGAAAGGAGATAATCGAATCCGAAAAGAAAATCGTCTCGTTTCCATAGAAACGTTACTCGATTTAGAAGAGAACTCATAGAACCCGTAGTATTTCATAGCGACGCAATTTCTGTGTTAATTCGCCAATGTGAGGGAGCGAGGGATGCAGTAAAGAAGGAATAGTGCATCGGAAAGGAGATACTCGTATCCCAAAAGAAAATCATGTTGTTTCCATAGAAACGTTACTCGATTTAGACGGAGATGTCATTGAACCCATAGTATTTCATAGCGACCCAATTTCTGTGTTAATTCGTCGATGTGAGGGAGCGAGGGATGCAGTGAAGAAGGAATTGTGCATCGGAAAGGAGATACTCGTATCCCAAAAGAGAACCCTTTCGTTTCTATAGAAACGTTACTCGATTTAGAAGGAGAAGTCATATAGCCTATAGTATTTCCTAGCGATGCAATTTCTGTGTATATTCGTCAATGTGATGGAGCGAGGGATGCAGTAAAGAAGGAATAGTGCATCGGGAAGGAGATAGTCGTATCCCAAAAGAGAATCCTTTCGTTTCTATAGAAACGTTACTCGATTTAGAAGGAGAAGTCATATAGCCCATAGTATTTCCTAGCGACGCAATTTCTGTGTTAATTCGTCAGTGTGATGGAGCGAGGGATGCAGTAAAGAAGGAATCGTGCATCGGGAAGGAGATAGTCGTATCCCAAAAGGGAATCCTTTCGTTTCTATAAAAACGTTACTCGATTTAGAAGGAGAAGTCATATAGCCCATAGTATTTCCTAGCGACGCAATTTCTGTGTTAATTCGTCAGTGTGATGGAGCGAGGGATGCAGTAAAGAAGGAATAGTGCATCGGAAAGGAGATACTCCTATCCCAAAAGAAAATCCTGTCGTATCCATTGAAACGTTACTCGATTTAGAAGGGATCTCATAGAACCCATAGTATTTCATAGCGAAGCAATTTCTGTGTTACTTCGCCAATGTGAGGGAGTGAGGGATGCAGTAAAGTAGGAATAGTGCATTGGAAAGGAGATACTCGTATCCCAAAAGAAAATGATGTGGTTTCCATAGAAACGCTACTCGATTTAGAAGGAGATGTCATAGAACCCATAGTATTTCATAGCAAGGCAATTACTGTGTTAATTCGTCATTGTGAAGGAGCGAGGGATGCAGTAAAGAAGAAATAGTGAATCGGAAAGAAGATAGTCGTATTCCAAAGGAAAATCCTGTCGTTTCCATAGATACGTTACTCGATTTAGAAGGAGAGTTCATAGAGCACATAGTATTTCATGGCGATGCCATTTCTGTGTTAATTCGTTAATGTGAGTGAGCGAGGGATGTAGTAAAGAAGGAATAGTGCATCGGGAAGGAGAGAGTCGTATCCCAAAAGAAAATCCTGTCGTTTCCATAGAAACGTAGCCCGATTTTGAAGGAGATGTCTTAGAACCCATAGTATTTCATAGCGACGCAATTTCTGTGATTATTCCTGAGTGTGAAGGAGCGAGGGATGCAGTTAAGAAGGAATTGTGCGTCGGAAAGGAGATAGTCAAATCCGAAAAGAAAATCATGTCGTTCTATAGAAATGTTACTCGATTTAGAAGGAGAAGTCATAGAACCCATAGTATTTCATAGCGACGCAATTTATGTGTTAATTTGTCAATGTGATGGAGCGAGGGATGCAGTAAAGAAGGAATAGTGCGTCGGAAAGGAGATACTCGTATCCCGAAAGAAAATCCAATCGTTTCCATAGAAACGTTACTCGATTTAGAACGTGATGTCATAGAACACATAGTATTTCATAGCGCCGCAATTTCTGTGTTAATTCGTCAATGTGAGGGAGCGAGGGATGCAACTGAGAAGGAATAGTGCATCGGGAAGGAGATACTCGTATACCAAAAGAAAATCCTGTCGTTTCCATAGAAACGTTTCCCAATTTTGAAGGAGATGTCATAGAACCCATAGTATTTCATAGCGACGCAATTTCTGTGTTAATTTGTCGATGTGAGGGAGCGATGGATGCAGTAAAGAAGGAATAGTGCATCGGAATGGGGATACTCGTATCCCAAAAGAAAATCCTGTCGTTTCCATAGAAACGTTACTCGCTTTATAAGAGATCTCATAGAACCCGTAGTATTTCATAGCGACGCAATTTCAGTGTTAATTCGCCAATGTGAGGGAGCGAGGGATGCAGTAAAGAAGGAATAGTGCATCGGAAAGGAGATAGTCGTATCCCAAATGAAAATCATGCTGTTTCCATAGAAACGTTACTCGATTTAGATGGAGATGTCATTGAACCCATAGTATTTCATAGCGACCCAATATCTGTGATAATTCATCGATGTGAGGGAGCGAGGGATGCAGTGAAGAAGGAATTGTGCATCGGAAAGGAGATACTCGTATCTCAAAAGTTATTCCTATCGTTTCGATAGAAACGTTATTCGATTTAGAAGGAGAAGCCATAGAACCCATAGTATTTCATTGCGACGCAATTTCTGTGTTAATTCGTCAATGTGGTGGAGCGAGGGATTCAGTAAAGAAGGAATAGTGCATCGGGAAGGAGATAGTCGTATCCCAAAAGAGAATCCTGTCGTTTCAATAGAAACGTTACTCGATTTAGAAGAAGAAGTCATATAACTCATAGTATTTCATAGCGACGCAATTTCTGTGTTAATTCGTCAGTGCGATGGGGCGAGGGATGCAGTAAAGATGAATAGTGCATCGGAAAGGAGATACTCGAGTCCCAAAAGAAAATCCTGTCGTTTCCATTGAAACGTTACTCGATTTAGAAGAGATCTCATAGAACCCATAGTATTTCATAGCGACGCAATTTCGGAGTTACTTCGCCAATGTGAGGGAGCGAGGGATGCAGTAAAGAAGGAATAGGGCTTTGGAAAGAAGATAGTCGTATCCCAAAGGATAATCCTGTCGTATCCATAGAAACGTTACCCGATTTTGAAGGAGATGTCTTAGAACCCATAGTATTTCATAACGACGCAATTTCTGTGATTATTCGTGAGTGTGAAGGAGGGAGGAATGCAGTTAAGAAGGTATTGTGCGTCGGAAAGGAGATAGTCATATCCGAAAAGAAAATCATGTCGTTCTATAGAAACGGTACTCGATTTAGATGGAGATGCCATAGAACTAATAGTATTTCAGAGCGACGCCATTTCTGTGTTAATTCGTCAATGTGACCGAGCGAGGGATGTAGTAAAGAAGGAATAGTGCATCGGAAAGGAGATAGTCGTATCCCAAAATAAAATCCTGTCGTTTCCATAGAAACGTTACCCGATTTTGAAGGAGATGTCTTAGAACCCATAGTATTTTATAGCGACGCAATTTCTGTGATTATTCGTGAGTGTGAAGAAGCGAGGGATGCAGTTACGAAGGTACTGTGCGTCGGAAAGGAGTTAGTCATATGCGAAAAGAAAATCATGTCGTTCTATAGAAACGTTACTCGATTTTGAAGGAGAAGTCATAGAACCCATAGCATTTCATAGCGACGCAATTTATGTGTTAATTTGTCAATGTGATGGAGCGAGGGATGCAGTAAAGAAGGAATAGTGCATCGGAAAGGGGATACTCGTATCCCAAAAGAAAATCCAATCGTTTCCATAGAAACGTTACTCGAATTAGAACAAGATGTCATAGAACACACAGTGTTTCATAGCAACGCAATTTCTGTGTTAATTTGTCAGTGTGATATAGCGAGGGATGCAGTAAAGAAGGAATAGTGCATCGGAAAGGAGATACTCCTATCCCAAAAGAAATTCATGTCGTTTCCATTGAAACGTTACTCGATTTAGAAAAGATCTCATAGAACCCATAGTATTTCATAGCGACGCAATTTCTGTGTTAATTCTTCAATGTGAGGGAGCGAGAGATGCAATTAAGAATGAATAGTGCATCGGAAAGGAGATACTCGTATACCAAAAGAAAATCCTGTCGTTTTGATAGAAACGTTTAACGATTTTGAAGGAGATGTCATAGTACCCATAGTATTTCATAGCGAGACAATTTCTGTGTTAATTTGTCAATGTGAGGGAGCGATGGATGCAGTAGAGAAGGAATAGTGCATCGGAATGGGGATACTCGTATCCCAAAAGAAAATCCTGTCGTTTCCATAGAAATGTTGCCCGATTTTGAAGGAGACGTCTTAGAACCCATAGTATTTCATAGCGCCGCAATTTATGTGATTATTCGTGAGTGTGAAGGAGCGAGGGATGCAGTTAAGAAGGTATTGTGCGTCGGAAAGGAGATAGTCATATCCGAAAAGAAAATCATGTCGTTCTATAGAAACGTTACTCGATTTCGAAGGAGAAGTCATAGAACCCATAGGATTTTATAGCGACGCATTTTATGTGTTAATTTGTCAATGTGATGGAGCGAGGGTTGCAGTAAAGAAGGAATAGTGCATGGGAAAGGAGATACTCGTATCCCAAAAGAAAATCCAATCGTTTCCATAGAAACGTTACACGATTTAGAACGAGATGTCATAGAACACATAGTATTTCATAGCGACGCAATTACTGTGTTAATTTGCCAATGTGAGGGAGCGAGGATGCAATTAAGAAGGAATAGTGCATCGGTAAGGAGATAGCCGTAACCCAAAAGAAATTCCTCTCGTATCCATAGAAACGTTACTCGAATTAGAAGGAGATGTCATAGATCCCATAGTATTTTACAGCAAGGCAATATCTGTGTTAATTCCTCAATGTGATGGAGTGAGGGATGCAGTAAAGAAGGAATAGTGCATCGGAAACGAGATACTCGTATCCCTAATGAAAATGCGGTCGTTTCCATAGAAACGTTTCCCGATTTTGAAGGAGATGTCATAGAATCCATAGTATTTCATAGAGACTTAATTTCTGTGTTAAAACGTCAATGTGAGGGGCCGAGGGATCCAGTAAAGAAGGAATAGTGCATCTGAAAGGAAATACTCGTATCCCAAAAGAAAATCCTTCATTCTCCATACAAACGTTACTCCATTTCGAAGGAGATGTCATAGAACCCATAGTATTTCATGGCGTCGATATTTCTGAATTAATTCGTCAATGTGAGGGATCGAGGGATGCAGTAAAGAAGGAATAGTGCATCGGAAAGAAGATAGTCGTATCCCAAAGGAAAATCCTGTCGTATCCATAGATACGTTACTCGATTTAGAAGGAGAGTTCATAGAACCCATAGTATTTCATAGCGACGCAATTTCTGTGTTCATTCGTCAATGTGAGATAGCGAGGGATGCAGTAATGAAGGAATAGTACACGGAAAGGAGATACTTGTATCCCAAAAGAAAATCCTGTCGTTTCCATAGAAACATTTCCCGATTTTCAAGGAGATATCATAGAATACATAGTATTTCATAGCGACGCAATTTCTGTGTTCATTCGTCAATGTGAGGGAGCGAGGGATGCAGTAAAGAAGGAATAGTACACGGAAAGTAGATACTCGTATCCCAAAAGAAAATATTGTCGTTTCCATAGAAACGTTTCCCGACTTTCAAGGAGATGTCATAGAATACATAGTATTTCATAGCGACGCAATTTCTGTGTTAATTCGTCTATGTGAAGGAGCGAGGGATGCAATAAAGAAGGAATAGTGCATTTGAAAGGAGATAATCGTATCCCAAAAGAAAATCGTCTCGTTTCCATTGAAACGTTACTCGAATTAGAAGGAGATGTCAAAGAACCCATAGTATTTCATAGCGACGTAATTTCTGTGTTAATTCGTCAATGTGATGGAGCCAGGGATGCAGTAAAGATAGAATAGTGCATCGGAAAGGAGATACTGGTATTCCAAAAGGAAATCCTTTCGTTTCCATAGAAACATTACTCGATTTAGAAGGAGAAGCCATAGAACATATAGTATTGCATAGCGACAAAATTTCTGTGTTAATTCGCCACTGTGAGGGAGCGAGGGATGCAGTAAAGAAGGAATAGTTCATCGGAAAGGAGATACTCGTATCCCAAACGAAAATCATGTTGTTTCCATAGAAACGTTACCCGAAATGGAAGGAGATGTCATTGAAGCCATAGTATTTCATAGCGACGCAATTTCTGCGTTAATTCGTCTATGTGAGAGGGGCGAGGGTTGCAATAAAGAAGGAATAGTGCATTTGAAAGGAGATAATCGTATCCCAAAAGAAAATCGTCCTCGTTTCCATTGAAACGTTTCCCGATTTAGAAGGAGACGACATAGAACCCATAGTATTTCATAGCGACGCAATTTCTGTGTTAATTCGTCAATGTGATGGAGCCAGGGATGCAGTAAAGATAGTATAGTGCATCGGAAAGCAGATACTGGTATTCCAAAAGGAAATCCTTTCGTTTCCATAGAAACGTTACTCGATTTAGAAGTAGAAGCCATAGAACCCATAGTATTTCATAGTGAGGAAATTTATGTGTTAATTCGACAATGTGACGGAGCGAGGGATGCTGTAATGAAGGAATAGTGCATCGGAAAGGAGATACTCGTATCCCAAATGGAAGACCTGTCGTTTCCATAGAAACAGTACTCGATTTAGATGGAGATGTCATAGAACTAATAGTATTTCAGAGCGACGCAATTTCTGTGTTAATTCGTCAATGTGATGAAGCGAGGGATGCAGCAAAGTAGGAATAGTGCATCGGAAAGGAGATACTCGTATCCCAAAAGAAAATCTTGTCGTAACAATAGAAACGTAACTCGATTTAGAAGGGGATGTCATAGAGCTCATAGTAAATCATAGCGACGCAATTTCTGAGTTAACTGGTCAATTTGAGGGAGCGAGGGATGAAGTAAAATAGGAATAGGGCATCGGAAAGGAGATAGTCGAATCCCAAAAGGAAATCCTGTCGTTTCCATACAAACGTTACTCGTTTTAGAAGGAGATGTCATAGAACCCATAGTATTTCATAGCGACGCAATTTCTTTGTTATTTCATCAATGTGAAGGAGCGAGGGATATAGTAAAGAAGGAATTGGGCATCGGGAAGGAGATAGTCGTATCCCAAAAGAAAATCCTGTCGTTTCCATAGAAACGTTGCCCGATTTTGAAGGAGGTGTCTTAGAACCCATAGTATTTCATAGCGACGCAATTTCTGTGATTATTCGTTAGTGTGAAGGAGCGTGGGATGCAGTTAAGAAGGTATTGTGCGTCAGAAAGGAGATAGTCATATCCGAAAAGAAAATCATGTCGTTCTATAGAAACGATACTCGATTTCGAAGGAGAAGTCATAGAACCCATAGTATTGCATAGCGACGCAATTTATGTGTTAATTTGTCAATGTGATGGAGAGAGGGCTGCAGTAAAGAAGGAATAGTGCATCGGAAAGGAGATACTCGTATCCGAAAAGAAAATCAAATCGTTTCCATAGAAACGTTACTCGATTTAGAACGAGATGTCATACAACACATAGTATTTCATAGCGACGCAATTTCTGTGTTAATTCGTCAATGTGAGGGAGCGAGGATGCAATTAATAAGGA
This sequence comes from Schistocerca piceifrons, assembly GCF_021461385.2. NCBI lineage: Eukaryota > Metazoa > Arthropoda > Insecta > Orthoptera > Acrididae > Schistocerca > Schistocerca piceifrons. Next base: position 2,381,878 of record NW_025728275.1, read on the forward strand.
ATAGTGCATCGGAAAGGAGATAGCCGTAACCCAAATGAAATTCCTGTCGTTTCCATAGAAACGTTACCCGAATTAGAGGGAGATGTCATAGATCCCATAGTATTTTACAGCGACGCTATATCTGTGTTAATTCGTCAATGTGATGGATTGAGGGATGAAGTAAAGAAGGAATAGTGCATCGGAAAGGAGATACTCGTATCCCAAAAGAAAATCCGTCGTTTCCATAGAAACGTTTCCCGATTTTGAAGGAGATGTCATAGAATCCATAGTATTTCATAGAGGCTTAATTTCTGTGTTAAAACGTCCATGTGAGGGGCCGAGGGATCCAGTAAAGAAGGAATAGTGGATCTGAAAGGAAATACTCGTATCCCAAAAGAAAATCCTTCATTCTCCATAGAAACGTTACCCCATTTCGAAGGAGATGTCATAGAACCCATAGTATATCATAGCGACGCAATTTCTGTGTTAATTCGTCTATGTGAAGGAGCGAGGGAAGCAATAAAGAAGGATTAGTGCATTTGAAAGGAGATAATCGTATCCCAAAAGAAAATCGTCTCGTTTCCATTGAAACGTTACTCGAATTAGGAGATGTCAAAGAACCCATAGTATTTCATAGCGACGCAATTTCTCTGTTAATTTGTCAATGTAAGGGAGCGATGGATGCAGTAAAGAAGGAATAGTGCATCGAAAAGGGGGTTCTCGTATCCCAAAAGAAAATCCTGTCGTTTCCATAGAAACGTTACTCGATTTAGAAGAGATCTCGTAGAACCCGTAGTATTTCATAGCGACGCAATTTCTGTGTTAATTCGCCAATGTGAGGGAGCGAGGGATGCAGTAAAGAAGGAATAGTGCATCAGGAGGGAGATACTCGTATCCCAAAAGAAAATCATGTTGTTTCCATAGAAACGTTACCCCATATGGAAAGAGATGTCATTGAATCCATAGTATTTCATAGCGACGCAATTTCTGTGTTAATTCGTCTATGTGAGGGGGCGAGGGTTGCAATAAAGAAGGAATAGTGCATCGGAAAGGGGATACTCGTATCCCAAAAGATATTCCTATCGTTTCCATAGAAACGTTACTCGATTTAGAAGGAGATGTCATAGAACCCATAGTATTTCACAGCGACGCAATTTCTGTGCTAATTCGTCAATGTGATGGAGCGAGGGATGCAGTAAAGAGCGAATAGTGCATCGGAAAGGAGATACTCGTCCCAAATTAAAATCCTGTCGTTTCCATAGAAACGTTACTCGATTTAGAAGGAGAAGACATAGAACCCGTAGTATATCATAGCGACGCAATTTCTGTGTTAATTCTTCAATGTGAAGGAGCGAGGGAAGCAGTAAAGAAGGTATTGTGCGTCGGAAAGGAGATAGTCATATCCGAAAAGAAAATCATGTCGTTCTATAGAAACGTAACTCGAATTTGCAGGAGAAGTCATAGAACCCATAGTATTTCATAGCGACGCAATTTATGTGTTAATTTGTCAATGTGATGGAGCGAGGGATGCAGTGAAGAAGGAATAGTGCATCGGAAACGGGTCCTCGTATCCAAAAGAAAATCCAATCGTTTCCATAGAAACGTTACGCGATTTAGAGCGAAATGTCATAGAAAACACAGTATTTCATAGCGACACAATTTCTGTGTTAATTCGTCAATGTGAGGGAGAGAGGGATGCATTTAAGAAGGAATAGTGCATCGGACGGAGATACTCGTATCCCAAAAGGAAGTCCTGTCGCTTCCATAGAAACGTTACTCGATTTAGATGGAGATGTCATAGAACGCATAGTATTTCATAGCAACGCAATTTCTGTGTTAATTCGTCATTGTGAGGGAGCGAGGGATGCAGTAAAGAAGGAATAGTGCATCGGAAAGGAGATAGTCGTATCCCAAAGATTAATCCCGTCGTATCCATAGAAACGTTACTCTATTTAGAAGGAGAAGTCGTAGAACGAATAGTATATCATAGCGACGCCATTTCTGTGTTAATTCGTCAATCTGACCGAGCGAGGGATGTAGTAAGGAAGGAATAGTGCATCGGAAAGGAGATAGTCGTATCCCAAAAGAAAATCCTGTCGTTTCAATAGAAACGTTACCCGATTTTGAAGGAGATGTCCTAGAACCCATAGTATTTCATAGCGACGCAATTTCTTTGTTAATTCGTGAATGTGAAGGAGCGAGGGATGCAGTAAAGAAGGTATTGTGCGTCGGAATGGAGATAGTCATATCAGAAAAGAAAAACATGTCGTTCCATAGAAACGTTACTCAATTTTGAAGGAGAAGTCATAGAACCCATAGTATTTCGTAGCGACGGAATTTATGTGTTAATTTGTCAATGTGATGGAGCGAGGGATGCAGTAAAGAAGGAATAGTGCATCGGAAAGGGGATACTGGTATGCCAAAAGAAAATCCATTCGTTTCCATCGAAACGTTACTCGTTTTAGAACGAGATGTTATAGAACCCATAGTATTTCATAGCGACGCAATTTCTGTGTCAATTCGTCAATGTGAGGGAGCGAGGGATGCAATTAAGAGGAATAGGGCATCGGAAAGGAGATAGCCGTATCCCAAAAGTATATCCTGTCGTTTCCATAGAAACGTTACTCGAATTAGAAGGAGATGTCATAGATCCCACAGTATTTAACAGCGACGCAATTTCTGTGTTAATTCGTCAATGTGATGGAGTGAGGGATGCAGTAAAGAAGGAATAGTTCATCGCAAAGGAGATACTCGTATCCCAAAAGGATGTCCGGTCGTTTCCATAGATACGTTACTCGATTTAGATGGAGATGTCATAGAACTAATAGTATATCAGAGCGACGCAATTTCTGTGTTAATTCGTCAATGTGATGGAGCGAGGGATGCAGTAAAGTAGGAATAGTGCATCGGAAAGGAGGAACTCGTATCCCAAAAGAAAATCCTGACGTTTCCATAGAAACGTAATTCGATTTAGTAGGAGTTGTCATAGAGCTCATAGTAAATCATAGCGACGCAATTTCTGTGTAAACTGGTCAATTTGAGGGAGCGAGGGATGCTGTAAAAATAGGAATAGTGCATCGGAAGGGAGATACTCGTATCCCAAAAGAAAATCCTTTGGTTTCCATAGAAACGTAACTCGATTTAGAAGGAGATGTCATGGAAACAATAGTAGTTCATAGCGACGCAATTTCTGTGTTAATTCGTCAATGTGACCGAGCGTGGGATGCAGTAAAGAAGGAATAGTGCATCTGAAAGGGGATACTCGTATACCAAAAGATATCAATTTCGTTTCCTTAGAAACGTTACTCGATTTAGAAGGAAATGTCACCGAACCCATAGTATTTCATAGCGACGCAATTTATGTGTTAATTTGTCAATGTGATAGAGTGAGGGATGCAGTAAAGAAGGAATAGTGCATCGGAAAAGAGATACTCGTATCCCAAATGAAGATCCGGTCTTTTATATAGAAACGTTACTCAATTTAGAAGGAGAAGTCATTGAGCCCATAGTATTTCATAGCGACGCAATTTCTGTGTTAATTCCCCAGGGAGCGAGGGATGCAGTAAATAAGGAATAGTGCATCGGATAGGAGATACTCGTTTCCCAAAGGAAAATCCTGTCGTTTCCGTAGAAACGTTACTCGATTTAGAAGAAGATGTCATAGAACCCATAGTATTTCATAGCGACGCAATTTCTGTGTTACTTCGTCAATGTGAAGAAGCGAGGGATGCAGTAAATAAGGAATTGGGCATCGGGAAGGAGGTAGTCGTATTCCAAAAGAAAATCCTGTTGTTTCCATAGTAACGTTACTCGATTTAGAAGGAGATGTCATAGGACACATAGTATTTCATAGCGACGTAATTTCTGTGTTAATTCGACAATGTGAGGGAGCGAGGGATGCAGTAAAGAAGGAATAGTGCATCGGAAGCGAGATACTCGTATCCCAAAAGAAAATCCTGTGGTTTCCATAGAAACGTTACTCGATTAAGGAGAAGATGTCATAGAAACCATAGTAGTTCATAGCGACGCTATTTCTGTGTTAGTTCGTCAATGTGACCGAGCGAGATATGCAGTAAAGAAGGAATAGTGCATCGGAAAGGAGGTACTCGTATCCAAAAAGAAAATCCTGTCGTTTCCATAGAAACGTTACTCGAATTAGAAGGAGATGTCATAGATTCCATAGTATTTAACAGCGACGCAATTTCTGTGCTAATTCGTCAATGTGAGGGAGCGAGAGATGCAATTAGGAAGGAATAGTGCATCAGAAAGGAGATACTCGTATCCCAAAAGGAAGTCTTGCCGCTTCCATAGAAACGTTACTCGATTTAGATGGAGATGTCATAGAACTAATAGTATTTCAGAGCGACGCAATTTCTGCGTTAATTCGTCAGTGTGATAGAGCTAGGGATGCAGTAAAGAAGGAATAGTGCATCGGGAAGGAGATAGTCGTATCCCAAAAGAAATCCTCTCGTTTATATAGAAACGTTACTTGACTTAGAAGGAGAAGCCATAGTACCCACAGGATCTAATAGTGACGCAATTAATGTGTTAATTCGTCAATGTGATGGAGCGAGGGATGCAGTAAAGAAGGAATAGTGCATCGGAAAGGGGATACCCGTATCCCAAAAGAAATTCTATCGTTTCCATAGAAACGTTAATCGATTTAGACGGAAATGTCATAGAACCCATAGTATTGCATAGCGACACAATTTCTGTGTTAATTCGCCACTGTGAGGGAGCGAGGGATGCAGTAAAGAAGGAATAGTTCATCGGAAAGGAGATACTCGTATCCCAAACGAAAATCATGTTGTTTCCATAGAAACGTTACCCGAAATGGAAGGAGATGTCATTGAAGCCATAGTATTTCATAGCGACGCAATTTCTGCGTTAATTCGTCTATGTGAGGGGGCGAGGGTTGCAATAAAGAAGGAATAGTGCATTTGAAAGGAGATAATCGTATCCCAAAAGAAAATCGTCTCGTTTCCATTGAAACGTTTCCCGATTTAGAAGGAGACGACATAGAACCCATAGTATTTCATAGCGACGCAATTTCTGTGTTAATTCGTCAGTGTGATGGAGCCAGGGATGCAGTAAAGATAGTATAGTGCATCGGAAAGCAGATACTGGTATTCCAAAAGGAAATCCTTTCGTTTCCATAGAAACGTTACTCGATTTAGAAGTAGAAGCCATAGAACCCATAGTATTTCATAGTGAGGAAATTTATGTGTTAATTCGACAATGTGACGGAGCGAGGGATGCTGTAATGAAGGAATAGTGCATCGGAAAGGAGATACTCGTATCCCAAATGGAAGTCCTGTCGTTTCCATAGAAACAGTACTCGATTTAGATGGAGATGTCATAGAACTAATAGTATTTCAGAGCGACGCAATTTCTGTGTTAATTCGTCAATGTGATGAAGCGAGGGATGCAGCAAAGTAGGAATAGTGCATCGGAAAGGAGATACTCGTATCCCAAAAGAAAATCTTGTCGTAACAATAGAAACGTAACTCGATTTAGAAGGGGATGTCATAGAGCTCATAGTAAATCATAGCGACGCAATTTCTGAGTTAACTGGTCAATTTGAGGGAGCGAGGGATGCTGTAAAATAGGAATAGGGCATCGGAAAGGAGATAGTCGAATCCCAAAAGGAAATCCTGTCGTTTCCATACAAACGTTACTCGTTTTAGAAGGAGATGTCATAGAACCCATAGTATTTCATAGCGACGCAATTTCTTTGTTATTTCATCAATGTGAAGGAGCGAGGGATATAGTAAAGAAGGAATTGGGCATCGGGAAGGAGATAGTCGTATCCCAAAAGAAAATCCTGTCGTTTCCATAGAAACGTTGCCCGATTTTGAAGGAGATGTCTTAGAACCCATAGTATTTCATAGCGACGCAATTTCTGTGATTATTCGTTAGTGTGAACGAGCGTGGGATGCAGTTAAGAAGGTATTGTGCGTCAGAAAGGAGATAGTCATATCCGAAAAGAAAATCATGTCGTTCTATAGAAACGATACTCGATTTCGAAGGAGAAGTCATAGAACCCATAGTATTGCATAGCGACGCAATTTATGTGTTAATTTGTCAATGTGATGGAGAGAGGGCTGCAGTAAAGAAGGAATAGTGCATCGGAAAGGAGATACTCGTATCCCAAAAGAAAATCCAATCGTTTCCATAGAAACGTTACTCGATTTAGAACGAGATGTCATACAACACATAGTATTTCATAGCGACGCAATTTCTGAGTTAATTCGTCAATGTGAGGGAGCGAGGATGCAATTAATAGGGAATAGTGCATCGGAAAGGAGATAGCCGTAACCCAAATGAAATTCCTGTCGTTTCCATAGAAACGTTACCCGAATTAGAGGGAGATGTCATAGATCCCATAGTATTTTACAGCGACGCTATGTCTGTGTTAATTCGTCAATGTGATGGAGTGAGGGATGCAGTAAAGAAGGAATAGTGCATCGGAAAGGAGATACTCGTATCCCAAAAGAAAATCCGTCGTTTCCATAGAAACGTTTCCCGATTTTGAAGGAGATGTCATAGAATCCATAGTATTTCATAGAGGCTTAATTTCTGTGTTAAAACGTCCATGTGAGGGGCCGAGGGATCCAGTAAAGAAGGAATAGTGGATCTGAAAGGAAATACTCGTATCCCAAAAGAAAATCCTTCATTCTCCATAGAAACGTTACTCCATTTCGAAGGAGATGTCATAGAACCCATAGTATATCATAGCGACGCAATTTCTGTGTTAATTCGTCTATGTGAAGGAGCGAGGGAAGCAATAAAGAAGGATTAGTGCATTTGAAAGGAGATAATCGTATCCCAAAAGAAAATCGTCTCGTTTCCATTGAAACGTTACTCGAATTAGGAGATGTCAAAGAACCCATAGTATTTCATAGCGACGCAATTTCTCTGTTAATTTGTCAATGTAAGGGAGCGATGGATGCAGTAAAGAAGGAATAGTGCATCGAAAAGGGGGTTCTCGTATCCCAAAAGAAAATCCTGTCGTTTCCATAGAAACGTTACTCGATTTAGTAGAGATCTCGTAGAACCCGTAGTATTTCATAGCGACGCAATTTCTGTGTTAATTCGCCAATGAGAGGGAGCGAGGGATGCAGTAAAGAAGGAATAGTGCATCAGGAGGGAGATACTCGTATCCCAAAAGAAAATCATGTTGTTTCCATAGAAACGTTACCCCATATGGAAAGAGATGTCATTGAATCCATAGTATTTCATAGCGACGCAATTTCTGTGTTAATTCGTCTATGTGAGGGGGCGAGGGTTGCAATAAAGAAGGAATAGTGCATCGGAAAGGGGATACTCGTATCCCAAAAGATATTCCTATCGTTTCCATAGAAACGTTACTCGATTTAGAAGGAGATGTCATAGAACCCATAGTATTTCACAGCGACGCAATTTCTGTGCTAATTCGTCAATGTGATGGAGCGAGGGATGCAGTAAAGAGCGAATAGTGCATCGGAAAGGAGATACTCGTCCCAAATTAAAATCCTGTCGTTTCCATAGAAACGTTACTCGATTTAGAAGGAGAAGACATAGAACCCGTAGTATATCATAGCGACGCAATTTCTGTGTTAATTCTTCAATGTGAAGGAGCGAGGGAAGCAGTAAAGAAGGTATTGTGCGTCGGAAAGGAGATAGTCATATCCGAAAAGAAAATCATGTCGTTCTATAGAAACGTAACTCGAATTTGCAGGAGAAGTCATAGAACCCATAGTATTTCATAGCGACGCAATTTATGTGTTAATTTGTCAATGTGATGGAGCGAGGGATGCAGTGAAGAAGGAATAGTGCATCGGAAAGGGGTCCTCGTATCCCAAAAGAAAATCCAATCGTTTCCATAGAAACGTTACGCGATTTAGAGCGAAATGTCATAGAAAACACAGTATTTCATAGCGACACAATTTCTGTGTTAATTCGTCAATGTGAGGGAGAGAGGGATGCATTTAAGAAGGAATAGTGCATCGGACGGAGATACTCGTATCCCAAAAGGAAGTCCTGTCGCTTCCATAGAAACGTTACTCGATTTAGATGGAGATGTCATAGAACAAATAGTATTTCAGAGCGACGCAATTTCTGTGTTAAGTCGTCAGTGTGATGGAGCGAGGGATGCAGTAAAGAAGGAATAGTGCATCGGAGAGGAGATACTCGTATCCCAAAAGAAAATCCTGTGGTCTCCATAGAAACGTTACTCGATTTAGAAGGAGTTGTCATAGAACGCATAGTATTTCATAGCAACGCAATTTCTGTGTTAATTCGTCATTGTGAGGGAGCGAGGGATGCAGTAAAGAAGGAATAGTGCATCGGAAAGGAGATAGTCGTATCCCAAAGATTAATCCCGTCGTATCCATAGAAACGTTACTCTATTTAGAAGGAGAAGTCGTAGAACGAATAGTATATCATAGCGACGCCATTTCTGTGTTAATTCGTCAATCTGACCGAGCGAGGGATGTAGTAAGGAAGGAATAGTGCATCGGAAAGGAGATAGTCGTATCCCAAAAGAAAATCCTGTCGTTTCAATAGAAACGTTACCCGATTTTGAAGGAGATGTCCTAGAACCCATAGTATTTCATAGCGACGCAATTTCTTTGTTAATTCGTGAATGTGAAGGAGCGAGGGATGCAGTAAAGAAGGTATTGTGCGTCGGAATGGAGATAGTCATATCCGAAAAGAAAAACATGTCGTTCCATAGAAACGTTACTCAATTTTGAAGGAGAAGTCATAGAACCCATAGTATTTCGTAGCGACGGAATTTATGTGTTAATTTGTCAATGTGATGGAGCGAGGGATGCAGTAAAGAAGGAATAGTGCATCGGAAAGGGGATACTGGTATACCAAAAGAAAATCCATTCGTTTCCATCGAAACGTTACTCGTTTTAGAACGAGATGTTATAGAACCCATAGTATTTCATAGCGACGCAATTTCTGTGTCAATTCGTCAATGTGAGGGAGCGAGGGATGCAATTAAGAGGAATAGGGCATCGGAAAGGAGATAGCCGTATCCCAAAAGTATATCCTGTCGTTTCCATAGAAACGTTACTCGAATTAGAAGGAGATGTCATAGATCCCACAGTATTTAACAGCGACGCAATTTCTGTGTTAATTCGTCAATGTGATGGAGTGAGGGATGCAGTAAAGAGGGAATAGTTCATCGCAAAGGAGATACTCGTATCCCAAAAGGATGTCCGGTCGTTTCCATAGATACGTTACTCGATTTAGATGGAGATGTCATAGAACTAATAGTATATCAGAGCGACGCAATTTCTGTGTTAATTCGTCAATGTGATGGAGCGAGGGATGCAGTAAAGTAGGAATAGTGCATCGGAAAGGAGGTACTCGTATCCCAAAAGAAAATCCTGACGTTTCCATAGAAACGTAATTCGATTTAGTAGGAGTTGTCATAGAGCTCATAGTAAATCATAGCGACGCAATTTCTGTGTAAACTGGTCAATTTGAGGGAGCGAGGGATGCTGTAAAAATAGGAATAGTGCATCGGAAGGGAGATACTCGTATCCCAAAAGAAAATCCTTTGGTTTCCATAGAAACGTTACTCGATTTAGAAGGAGATGTCATGGAAACAATAGTAGTTCATAGCGACGCAATTTCTGTGTTAATTCGTCAATGTGACCGAGCGTGGGATGCAGTAAAGAAGGAATAGTGCATCGGATAGGAGATACTCGTTTCCCAAAGGAAAATCCTGTCGTTTCCGTAGAAACGTTACTCGATTTAGAAGAAGATGTCATAGAACCCATAGTATTTCATAGCGACGCAATTTCTGTGTTAATTCGTCAATGTGAAGAAGCGAGGGATGCAGTAAATAAGGAATTGGGCATCGGGAAGGAGGTAGTCGTATTCCAAAAGAAAATCCTGTTGTTTCCATAGTAACGTTACTCGATTTAGAAGGAGATGTCATAGGACACATAGTATTTCATAGCGACGTAATTTCTGTGTTAATTTGACAATGTGAGGGAGCGAGGGATGCAGTAAAGAAGGAATAGTGCATCGGAAGCGAGATACACGTATCCCAAAAGAAAATCCTGTGGTTTCCATAGAAACGTTACTCGATTAAGAAGAAGATGTCATAGAAACCATAGTAGTTCATAGCGACGCAATTTCTGTGTCAATTCGTCAATGTGAGGGAGCGAGGGATGCAATTAAGAGGAATAGGGCATCGGAAAGGAGATAGCCGTATCCCAAAAGTATATCCTGTCGTTTCCATAGAAACGTTACTCGAATTAGAAGGAGATGTCATAGATTCCATAGTATTTAACAGCGACGCAATTTCTGTGCTAATTCGTCAATGTGAGGGAGCGAGGGATGCAATTAGGAAGGAATAGTGCATCAGAAAGGAGATACTCGTATCCCAAAAGGAAGTCTTGCCGCTTCCATAGAAACGTTACTCGATTTAGATGGAGATGTCATAGAACTAATAGTATTTCAGAGCGACGCAATTTCTGCGTTAATTCGTCAGTGTGATGGAGCTAGGGATGCAGTGAAGAAGGAATAGTGCATCGGGAAGGAGATAGTCGTATCCCAAAAGAAATCCTCTCGTTTATATAGAAACGTTACTTGACTTAGAAGGAGAAGCCATAGTACCCACAGGATCTAATAGTGACGCAATTAATGTGTTAATTCGTCAATGTGATAGAGCGAGGGATGCAGTAAGGAAGGAATAGTGCATCGGAAAGGGGATACCCGTATCCCAAAAGAAATTCTATCGTTTCCATAGAAACGTTAATCGATTTAGACGGAAATGTCATAGAACCCATAGTATTTCATAGCAACGCAATTTCTGTGTTATGTCGTCTATGTGAGGGAGCGAGGGTTGCAATAAAGAAAGAATAGTGCATTTGAAAGGAGATAATCGTTTCCAAAAAGGAAATCGTCTGGTTTCAATTGAAACGTTACTCGATTTAGAAGGAGATGTCATAGAACCCATAGTATTTCATAGCGACGCAATTTCTGTGTTAATTCTTCAATGTGAAGGAGCGAGGGATGCAGTAAAGAAGGAATTTGTAATCGGGAAGGAAATAGTCGTATCCCAAAAGAGAATCTTGTCGTTTCTATAGAAACGTTACTCGATTTAGAAGGAGAAGTCATATAACCCATAGTATTTCATAGCAACGCGATTTCTGTGTTAATTCGTCATTGTGAGGGAGCGAGGGATGCAGTAACGAAGGAATGGTGCATCGGAAAGGAGATAGTCGTATCCCAAAGATTAACCCCGACGGATCCATAGAAACGTTACTCTATTTAGAAGGACAAGTCGTAGAACGAATAGTATTTCATAGCGACGCCATTTCTGTGTGCATTCGTCAATGTGACCGAGCGAGGGATGTAGTAAAGAAGGAATAGTGAATCGGAAAGGAGATAGTCGTCTCCCAAAAGAAAATCCTGTCGTTTCAATAGAAACGTTACCCGATTTTGATGGAGATGTCCTAGAACCCATACTATTTCATAGCGACGCAATTTCTTTGTTAGTTCATGAATGTGAAGGAGCTAGGGATGCAGTAAAGAAGGTATTGTGCGTCGGAAAGGAGGTACTCGTATCCCAAAAGATAATCCTGTCGTTTCCATAGAAACGTAATTCGATTTAGAAGGAGATGCCATAGAGCACATAGTAAATCATAGCGACGCAATTTCTGTGTTAACTGGTCAATTTGAGGGAACGAGGGATGCTGTTAAAATAGGAATGGTGCATCGGAAAGGAGATAATCGTATCCCAAAAGAAAATCCTGTCGTTTCCATAGAACCGTTACTCGATTTAGAACGAGGTGTCATAGAAAACACAGAATTTCATAGCGACCCAATTTCTGTGTTAATTCGTCAATGTGAGGGAGCGAGGGATGCAATTAAGAAGGAATAGTGCATCAGAAACGAGATACTCGTATCGCAAAAGGAAGTCTTGTCGCTTCCATAGAAACGTTACTCGATTTAGATGGAGATGTCATAGAACTAATAGTATTTCAGAGCGACGCAATTTCTGTGTTAATTCGTCAGAGTGATGCAGCGAGGGATGCAGTAAAGAAGGAATAGTGCATCGGGAAGGAGATAGTCGTATCCCAAAAGAAAATCCTCTCGTATCCATAGAAACGTTACTCGATTTAGAAGGAGTTGTCATAGAACCCATAGTATTTCATAGCAACGCAATTTCTGTGTTAATTCTTCATTGTGAGGGAGCTAGGGATGCAGTAAAGAAGGAAAGGTGCATCGGAAAGGAGATAGTCGTATCCCAAAGATTAATCCCGTCGTATCCAAAGAAACTTTACTCTATTTAGAAGGAGAAGTTGTAGAACGAATAGTATTTCATAGCGACGCCATTTCTGTGTTAATTCGTCAATGTGACCGAGCGAGGGATGTAGTAAAGAAGGAATAGTGCATCGGAATGGAGATAGTCGTGTCCAAAAAGAAAATCCTGTCGTTTCAATAGAAACGTTACCCGATTTTGAAGGAGATATCCTAGAACCCATGGTATTTCATAGCGACGCAATTTCTGTGTTAATTCTTCAATGTGAAGGAGCGAGGGATGCAGTAAAGAAGGAATTTGGAATCGGGAAGGAAATAGTCGTATCCCAAAGAAGAATCTTGTCGTTTCTATAGAAACGTTACTCGATTTAGAAGGAGAAGTCATATAACCCATAGTATTTCATAGCAACGCAATTTCTGTGTTAATTCGTCATTGTGAGGGAGCGAGGGATGCTGTAACAATAGGAATAGTGCATCGGAAAGGAAACAGTCGAATTCCACAGGGAAATTTTGTCGTTTCCATAGAAACGTTACTCGAATTAGAAGGAGATGTCATAGATTCCATAATATTTAACAGCGACGCAATTTCTGTGCTAATTCGTCAATGTGAGGGAGCGAGGGATGCAATTAGGAAGGAATAGTGCATCAGAAAGGAGATACTCGTATCCCAAAAGGAAGTCTTGCCGCTTCCATAGAAACGTTACTCGATTTAGATGGAGATGTCATAGAACTAATAGTATTTCAGAGCGACGCAATTTCTGCGTTAATTCGTCAGTGTGATGAAGCTAGGGATGCAGTAAAGAAGGAATAGTGCATCGGGAAGGAGATAGTCGTATCCCAAAAGAAATCCTCTCGTTTATATAGAAACGTTACTCGATTTAGAAGGAGAAGCCATAGTACCCACAGCATGTAATAGTGACGCAATTAATGAGTTAATTCGTCAATGTGATGGAGCAAGGGATGCAGTAAAGAAGGAATAGTGCATCGGAAAGGGGATACCCGTATCCCAAAAGAAATTCTATCGTTTCCATAGAAACGTTAATCGATTTAGACGGAAATGTCATAGAACCCATAGTATCTCATAGCAACGCAATTTCTGTGTTATGTCGTCTATGTGAGGGAGCGAGGGTTGCAATAAAGAAGGAATAGTGCATTTGAAAGTAGATAATCGTTTCCAAAAAGAAAATCGTCTGGTTTCAATTGAAACGTTACTCGTTTTAGAAGGAGATGTCATTGAACCCATAGTATTTCATAGCGACGCAATTTCTGTGTTAATTCGTCAATGTGAAGGAGTGAGGGATGCAGTAAATAAGGATTTGGGCATCGGGAAGGAGATAGACGTATCCCAAATGAAAATCCTGTCGTTTCCATTGAAACGTTACTCGATTTAGAAGGAGAGGTCATGGAACCCATAGTATTTCATAGCGACGCAATTTCTGTGTTAATTCGTCAGTGTGATGGAACGAGGGATGCAGTAATGAAGGAATAGTGCATCGGGAAGGAGATAGCCGTATCCCAAAAGTAAATCCTGTCGTTTCCATAGAAACGTTACTCGAATTAGAAGGAGATGTCATAGATCCCATTGTAGTTAACAGCGACGCAATTTCTGAGTTAATTCGTCAATGTGATGGAGCGAGGGATGCAGTAAAGTAGGAATAGTGCATCGGAAAGGAGATACTCGTACCCCAAAAGAAAATCCTGTCGTTTCCATAGAAACGTAATTCGATTTAGAGGGAGATGTCACAGAGCTCATAGTAAATCATAGCGACGCAATTTCTGTGTTAACTGGTCAATTCGAGGGAGCGAGGGATGCTGTAAAAATAGGAATAGTGCATCGGGAAGGAAATAGTCGAATCCCACAGGGAAATCCTGTCGATTCCATAGAAACGTTACTCGTTTTAGAAGGAGATGTCATGGAACCCATAGTATTTCATAGCGACGCAATTTCTGTGTTAATTCGTCGATGTGAAGGAGCGAGGGATGCAGTAATCAAGGAATTGGGCATCGGGAAGGCGATAGTCGTATCCCAAAAGAAAATCCTGTCGTTTCCATAGAAACGTTACTCGATTTAGAAGGAGAGGTCATGGAACCCATAGTATTTCATAGCGACGCAATTACTGTGTTAATTCGTCAGTGTGATGCAACGAGGGATGCAGTAATGAAGGAATAGTGCATCGGGAAGGAGATTGTCGTATCCCAAAAGAAAATCCTGTCGTTTCCATAGTAACGTTACTCGATTTAGAAGGAGATGTCATAGGACCCATAGTATTTCATAGCGACGCAATTTATGTGTTAATTCGTCAATGTGAGGGAGCGAGGGATGGAGTAAAGAACGAATAGTGCATCGGAAAGGAGAGACTCGTATCCCAAAAGAAAATCCTGTCGTTTCCAAAGAAACGTAACTCGATTTAGAAGGAGACGTCATAGATTCCATAGTATTTCATAGCGACGCAATTTCTGTGTTAATTCGTCATTGTGAGGGAGCGAGGGATTCAGTAAAGGAGTAAAATTGCATCGGAAAGGAGATAGTCTATCCCAAATGAAGATCCTGTCGTTTCCATAGAAACGTTACTCGATTTAGAAAGAGATGCCATACAACCCATTGTATTTCATAGCGACGAAATTTGTGTGTTAATTCGTCAAAGTGAGGGAGCGAGGGATGCAGTAAAGAAGGAATAGTGCATCGGAAAGGGGATACTCGTATCCCAAGAGAAAATCCAATCGTTTCCACAGAAGCGTTACTCGTTTTAGAACGAAATGTCATAGAAACCATAGTATTTCATAGCGACGCAATTTCTGTGTTAATTCGTCAATGTGAGGGAGCGAGGGATGCAATTAAGAAGGAATAGTGCATCGGAAAGGAGATAGCCGTATCCCAAAAGTAAATCCTGTCGTTTCCATAGAAACGTTACTCGAATTAGAAGGAGATGTCATAGATCCCATTGTATTGAACAGCGACGCAATTTCTCTGTTAATTCGTCAATGTGATGGAGCGAGGGATGCAGTAAAGTAGGAATAGTGCATCGGAAAGGAGAGACTCGTATCCCAAAAGAAAGTCCTGTCGTTTCCAAAGAAACGTAACACGATTTAGAAGGAGACGTCATAGAATCCATAGTAATTCATAGCGACGCAATTTCTGTGTTAACTGGTCAATTCGAGGGAGCGAGGGATGCTGTAAAAATAGGAATAGTGCATCGGAAAGGAAATAGTCGAATCCCACAGGGAAATCCTGTCGATTCCATAGATACGTTACTCGTTTTAGAAGGAGATGTCATGGAACCCATAGTATTTCATAGCGACGCAATTTCTGTGTTAATTCGTCGATGTGGAGGAGCGAGGGATGCAGTAATCAAGGAATTGGGCATCGGGAAGGAGATAGTCGTATCCCAAAAGAAAATCCTGTCGTTTCCATAGAAACGTTACTTGATTTAGAAGGAGAGGTCATGGAACCCATAGTGATTCATAGCGACGCAATTTCTGTGTTAATTCGTCAAAGTGAGGGAGCGAGGGATGCAGTAAAGAAGGAATAGTGCATCGGAAAGGGGATACTCGTATCCCAAAAGAAAATCCATTCGTTTCCACAGAAACGTTACTCGTTTTAGAACGAAATGTCATAGAAATCATAGTATTTCATAGCGACGCAATTTCTGTGTTAATTTGTCAATGTGAGGGAGCGAGGGATGCAATTAAGAAGGAATAGTGCATCGGAAAGGAGATAGCCGGATCCCATAAGTAAATCCTGTCGTTTGCATAGAAACGTTACTCGAATTAGAAGGAGATGTTATAGATCCCATTGTATTTAACAGCGACGCAATTTCTGTGTTAATTCGTCCATGTGATGGAGCGAGGGATGCAGTAAAGTAGGAATAGTGCATCGGAAAGGAGAGACTCGTATCCCAAAAGGATGTCCTGTCGTTTCCATAGAAACGTTACTCGATTTCGATGGAGATGTCATAGAACTAATAGTGTTTGAGAGCGACGCAATTTCTGTGTTAATTCGTCAATGTGATGGAGCGAGGGATGCAGAAAAGTAGGAATAGTGCATCGGATAAGAGATACTCGTATCCCAAAAGAAAATCCTGTCGTTTCCATAGAAACGTAATTCGATATAGAGGGAGATGTCATAGAGCTCATAGTAAATCATAGCGACGCAATTTCTGTGTTAACTGGTCAATTCGAGGGAGCGAGGGATGCTGCAAAAATAGGAATAGTGCATCGGAAAGGAAACAGTCGAATCCCACATGGAAATCCTATCGATTCCATAGAAACGTTACTCGTTTTAGAAGGAGATGTCATGGAACCCATAGTATTTCATAGCGACGCAATTTCTGTGTTAATTCGTCGATGTGAAGGAGCGAGGGATGCAGTAATCAAGGAATTGGGCATCGGGAAGGAGATAGTCGTATCCCAAATGGAAGTCCTGTCGTTTCCATAGAAACGTTACTCGATTTAGATGGAGGAGTCATAGAACCCATAGTAATTCATAGCGACGCAAATTCTGTGTTAATTCGTCAATGTGAGGGAGCGAGGGATGCAGTAAAGAAGGAATAGTGCATCGGATAAGAGATACTCGTATCCCAAAAGAAAATCCCGTCGTTTCCATAGAAACGTAATTCGATATAGAGGGAGATGTCATAGAGCTCATAGTAAATCATAGCGGCGCAATTTGTGTGTTAACTGGTCAATTCGAGGGAGCGAGGGATGCTGTAAAAATAGGAATAGTGCATCGGAAAGGGGATGCCCGTATCCCAAAAGAAAATCCAATCGTTTCCATAGAAACGTTACTCGTTTTAGAACGAAATGTCATAGAAACCATAGTATTTAATAGCGACGCAATTTCTGTGTTAATTCGTCAATGTGAGGGAGCGAGGGAGGCAATTAAGAAGGAATAGTGCATCGGAAAGGAGATAGCCATATCCCAAAAGTAAATCCTGTCGTTTCCATAGAAACGTTACTCGAATTAGAAGGAGATGTCATAGATCCCATAGCATTTAACAGCGACGCAATTTCTGTGTTAATTCGTTAATGTGATGGAGCGAGGGATGCAGTGAAGAAGGAATAGTGCATCGGAAAGGAGATACTCGTATCCCAAAAGGATGTCCTGTCGTTTCCATAGAAACGTTACTCGATTTCGATGGAGATGTCATAGAACTAATAGTGTTTGAGAGCGACGCAATTTCTGTGTTAATTCGTCAATGTGATGGAGCGAGGGATGCAGTAAAGTAGGAATAGTGCATCGGATAAGAGATACTCGTATCCCAAAAGAAAATCCCGTCGTTTCCATAGAAACGTAATTCGATATAGAGGGAGATGTCATAGAGCTCATAGTAAATCATAGCGACGCAATTTGTGTGTTAACTGGTCAATTCGAGGGAGCGAGGGATGCTGTAAAAATAGGAATAGTGCATCGGAAAGGAAATAGTCGAATCCCACAGGGAAATCCTGTCGTTTCCATTGAAACGTTACTCGTTTTAGAAAGAGATGTCATAGAATCCATAGTATTTCATAGCGACGCAATTTCTGTGTTAATTCGTCGATGTAAGGAGCGAGGGATGCAGTAAATAAGGAATTGGGCTTCGGGAAGGAGATAGTCGTACACCGAAAGAAAATCCTGTCGTTTCCATAGAAACGTTACTCGATTTAGGAGAGGTCATGGAACCCATAGTGTTTCATAGCGACGCAATTTCTGTGTTAATTCGTCAGTGTGATGGAACGAGGGATGCAGTAATGAAGGAATAGTGCATCGGGAAGGAGATAGTCGTATCCCAAAAGAAAATCCTGTCGTTTCCATAGTAACGTTCCTCGATTTAGAAGGAGATGTCATAGGACCCATAGTATTTCATAGCGACGCAATTTCTGTGTTAATTCGTCAATGTGAGGGAGCGAGGGATGCAGTAAAGAAGGAATAGGGCATCGGAAAGGAGATACTCGAATCCCAAAAGAAAATCCTGTCGTTTCCATAGAGCCGTTACTCGATTTAGAAGTAGTAGTCCTTGAACCCATAGTATTTCATAGCGACGCAATTTCTGTGTTAATTCGTCAGTGTGATTGATCAAGGGATGCAGTAAAGAAGGAATAGTGCATCGGAATGGAGATATTCGTATCCCTAAAGAAAATCCTGTCATTTCCATAGAAACGATACTCGATTTAGAAGGAGATGTCATAGAACCCATAGTATTTCATAGCGACGCAATTTCTGTGTTAACTCGTCAATGTGACCGAGCGAATGATGCAGTAAAGAAGGAATAACGCTTCGGAAAGGAGATACCTGTATCCCAAAAGAAAATCCTGTCGTTTCCATAGAAACGGGTCCTCGATTTAGACGGAGGTGTCATAGAACCCATAGTATTTCATAGCGACGCAATTTCTGTGTTAATTCGTCAATGTGAGGGTGCGAGTGATGGAGTACAGAGCGAATAGTGCATCGGAAATTAGAGACTCGTATCCCAAAAGAAAATCCTGTCGTTTCCATAGTAACGTTACTCGATTTAGACGGAGGTGTCATAGAACCCATAGTATTTCATAGCGACGCAATTTCTGTGTTAATTCGTCGATGTAAGGAGCGAGGGATGCAGTAAAGTAGGAATAGTGCATCGGATAAGAGATACTCGTATCCCAAAAGAAAATCCCGTCGTTTCCATAGAAACGTAATTCGATATAGAGGGAGATGTCATAGAGCTCATAGTAAATCATAGCGACGCAATTTGTGTGTTAACTGGTCAATTCGAGGGAGCGAGGGATGCCGTAAAAATAGGAATAGTGCATCGGAAAGGAAATAGTCGAATCCCACAGGGCAATCCTGTCGTTTCCATTGAACCGTTACTCGTTTTAGAAGGAGATGTCATAGAATCCATAGTATTTCATAGCGACGCAATTTCTGTGTTAATTCGTCGATGTAAGGAGCGAGGGATGCAGTAAATAAGGAATTGGGCTTCGGGAAGGAGATAGTCGTATACCGAAAGAAAATCCTGTCGTTTCCATAGAAACGTTACTCGATTTAGAAGGAGAGGTCATGGAACCAATAGTGTTTCATAGCGACGCAATTTCTGTGTTAATTCGTCAGTGTGATGGAACGAGGGATGCAGTAATGAAGGAATAGTGCATCGGGAAGGAGATAGTCGTATCCCAAAAGAAAATCCTGTCGTTTCCATAGTAACGTTCCTCGATTTAGAAGGAGATGTCATAGGACCCATAGTATTTCATAGCGACGCAATTTCTGTGTTAATTCGTCAATGTGAGGGAGCGAGGGTTGCAGTGAAGAAGGAATAGTGCATCGGAAAGGAGATACTCGAATCCCAAAAGAAAATCCTGTCGTTTCCATAGAGCCGTTACTCGATTTAGAAGTAGTAGTCCTTGAACCCATAGTATTTCATAGCGACGCAATTTCTGTGTTAATTCGTCAGTGTGATTGATCAAGGGATGCAGTAAAGAAGGAATAGTGCATCGGAATGGAGATATTCGTATCCCTAAAGAAAATCCTGTCATTTCCATAGAAACGATACTCGATTTAGAAGGAGATGTCATAGAACCCATAGTATTTCATAGCGACGCAATTTCTGTGTTAACTCGTCAATGTGACCGAGCGAGGGATGCAGTAAAGAAGGAATAACGCATCGGAAAGGAGATACTCGTATCCCAAAAGAAAATCCTGTCATTTCCATAGAAACGGTACTCGATTTAGACGGAGGTGTCATAGTACCCATAGTATTTCATAGCGACGCCCTTTCTGTGTTAATTCGTCAATGTGATGGAGCGAGCGATGCAGTAAAGAAGGAATAGTGCATCGGAAAGGAGATAGTCGTATCCCAAATGGAAGTCCTGTCGTTTCCATAGAAACGTTACTCGATTTAGATGGAGGAGTCATAGAACCCATATTAATTCATAGCGACGCAAATTCTGTGTTAATTCGTCAATGTGAGGGAGCGAGGGATGCAGTAAAGAAGAAATAGTGCATCGGAAAGGAGATAGTCGTATCCCAAAAGAAAATCCTGTCGTTTCCATAGAAACGTTACCCGAATTTGAAGGAGATGTCCTAGAACCCATAGTATTTCATAGCGACGCAATTTCTGTGTTAAGTCGTAAATGTGAAGGAGAGAGGGATGCAGTAAAGAAGGTATTGTGCGTCGGAAAGGAGATAGTCAGATCCGAAAAGAAAATCATGTCGTTCCATAGAAACGTTACTCGATTTTGATGGAGAAGTCATAGAACCCATAGTATTTCGTAGCGGCGCAATTTATGTGTTAATTTATCAATGTGATGGGGCGAGGGATGCAATAAAGAAGGAATAGTGCATCGGAAAGGGGATGCTCGTATCCCAAAAGAAAATCCAATCGTTTCCATAAATACGTTACTCGTTTTAGAACGAGATGTCATAGAAACCATAGTATTTAATAGCGACGCAATTTCTGTGTTAATTCGTCAATGTGAGGGAGCGAGGGAGGCAATTAAGAAGGAATAGTGCATCGGAAAGGAGATAGCCGTATCCCAAAAGTAAATCCTGTCGTTTCCATAGAAACGTTACTCGAATTAGAAGGAGATGTCATAGATCCCATAGCATTTAACAGCGACGCAATTTCTGTGTTAATTCGTTAATGTGATGGAGCGAGGGATGCAGTGAAGAAGGAATAGTGCATCGGAAAGGAGATACTCGTATCCCAAAAGGATGTCCTGTCGTTTCCATAGAAACGTTACTCGATTTCGATGGAGATGTCATAGAATTAATAGTGTTTGAGAGCGACGCAATTTCTGTGTTAATTCGTCAATGTGATGGAGCGAGGGATGCAGTAAAGTAGGAATAGTGCATCGGATAAGAGATACTCGTATCCCAAAAGAGAATCCCGTCGTTTCCATAGAAACGTAATTCGATATAGAGGGAGATGTCATAGAGCACATAGTAAATCATAGCGACGCAATTTGTGTGTGAACTGGTCAATTCGAGGGAGCGAGGGATGCTGTAAAAATAGGAATAGTGCATCGGAAAGGAAATAGTCGAATCCCACAGGGAAATCCTGTCGTTCCCATTGAAACGTTACTCGTTTCAGAAGGAGATGTCATAGAATCCATAGTATTTCATAGCGACGCAATTTCTGTGTTAATTCGTCGATGTAAGGAGCGAGGGATGCAGTAAATAAGGAATTGGACGTCGGGAAGGAGATAGTCGTATACCGAAAGAAAATCCTGTCGTTTCCATAGAAACGTTACTCGATTTAGAAGGAGAGGTCATGGAACCCATAGTGTTTCATAGCGACGCAATTTGTGTGTTAATTCGTCAGTGTGATGGAACGAGGGATGCAGTAATGAAGGAATAGTGCATCGGGAAGGAGATAGTCGTATCCCAAAAGAAAATCCTCTCGTTTCCATAGTAACGTTACTCGATTTAGAAGGAGATGTCATAGGACCCATAGTATTTCATAGCGACGCAATTTCTGTGTTAATTCGTCAGTGTGATTGATCAAGGGATGCAGTAAAGAAGGAATAGTGCATCGGAATGGAGATATTCGTATCCCTAAAGAAAATCCTGTCATTTCCATAGAAACGATACTCGATTTAGAAGGAGATGTCATAGAACCCATAGTATTTCATAGCGACGCAATTTCTGTGTTAAGTCGTAAATGTGAAGGAGCGAGGGATGCAGTAAAGAAGGTATTGTGCGTCGGAAAGGAGATAGTCAGATCCGAAAAGAAAATCATGTCGTTCCATAGAAACGTTACTCGATTTTGATGGAGAAGTCATAGAACCCATAGTATTTCGTAGCGGCGCAATTTATGTGTTAATTTGTCAATGTGATGGGGCAAGGGATGCAATAAAGAAGGAATAGTGCATCGGAAAGGGGATGCTCGTATCCCAAATGAAAATCCAATCGTTTCCATAGAAACGTTACTCGTTTTAGAACGAGATGTCATAGAAACCATAGTATTTAATAGCGACGCAATTTCTGTGTTAATTCGTCAATGTGAGGGAGCGAGGGAGGCAATTAAGAAGGAATAGTGCATCGGAAAGGAGATAGCCGTATCCCAAAAGTAAATCCTGTCGTTTCCATAGATACTTTACTCGAATTAGAAGGAGATGTCATAGATCCCATAGCATTTAACAGCGACGCAATTTCTGTGTTAATTCGTTAATGTGATGGAGCGAGGGATGCAGTGAAGAAGGAATAGTGCATCGGAAAGGAGATACTCGTATCCAAAAGGATGTCCTGTCGTTTCCATAGAAACGTTACTCGATTTCGATGGAGATGTCATAGAACTAATAGTGTTTGCGAGCGACGCAATTTCTGTGTTAATTCGTCAATATGATGGAGCGAGGGATGCAGTAAAGTAGGAATAGTGCATCGGATAAGAGATACTCGTATCCCAAAAGAAAATCCCGTCGTTTCCATAGAAACGTAATTCGATATAGAGGGAGATGTCATAGAGCTCATAGTAAATCATAGCGACGCAATTTGTGTGTTAACTGGTCAATTCGAGGGAGCGAGGGATGCCGTAAAAATAGGAATAGTGCATCGGAAAGGAAATAGTCGAATCCCACAGGAAATCCTGTCGTTTCCATTGAACCGTTACTCGTTTTAGAAGGAGATGTCATACAATCCATAGTATTTCATAGCGACGCAATTTCTGTGTTAATTCGTCGATGTAGGGAGCAAGGGATGCAGTAAATAAGGAATTGGGCTTCGGGAAGGAGATAGTCGTATACCGAAAGAAAATCCTGTCGTTTCCATAGAAACGTTACTCGATTTAGAAGGAGAGGTCATGGAACCAATAGTGTTTCATAGCGACGCAATTTCTGTGTTAATTCGTCAGTGTGATGGAACGAGGGATGCAGTAATGAAGGAATAGTGCATCGGGAAGGAGATAGTCGTATCCCAAAAGAAAATCCTGTCGTTTCCATAGTAACGTTCCTCGATTTAGAAGGACATGTCATAGGACCCATAGTATTTCATAGCGACGCAATTTCTGTGTTAATTCGTCAATGTGAGGGAG
The DNA here is from genome assembly GCF_021461385.2 of Schistocerca piceifrons. Lineage (NCBI taxonomy): Eukaryota > Metazoa > Arthropoda > Insecta > Orthoptera > Acrididae > Schistocerca > Schistocerca piceifrons. Next base: position 2,405,106 of record NW_025728275.1, read on the forward strand.
CGAGGGATGCAGTAAAGAAGGAATAGTGCATCGGAAAGGAGATACTCGAATCCCAAAAGAAAATCCTGTCGTTTCCATAGAGCCGTTACTCGATTTAGAAGTAGTAGTCCTTGAACCCATAGTATTTCATAGCGACGCAATTTCTGTGTTAATTCGTCAGTGTGATTGATCAAGGGATGCAGTAAAGAAGGAATAGTGCATCGGACTGGAGATATTCGTATCCCTAAAGAAAATCCTGTCATTTCCATAGAAACGATACTCGATTTAGAAGGAGATGTCATAGAACCCATAGTATTTCATAGCGACGCAATTTCTGTGTTAACTCGTCAATGTGACCGAGCGAGGGATGCAGTAAAGAAGGAATAACGAATCGGAAAGGAGATACTCGTATCCCAAAAGAAAATCCTGTCGTTTCCATAGAAACGGTACTCGATTTAGACGGAGGTGTCATAGAACCCATAGTATTTCATAGCGACGCCCTTTCTGTGTTAATTCGTCAATGTGATGGAGCGAGCGATGCAGTAAAGAAGGAATAGTGCATCGGAAAGGAGATAGTCGTATCCCAAATGGAAGTCCTGTCGTTTCCATAGAAACGTTACTCGATTTAGATGGAGGAGTCATAGAACCCATAGTAATTCATAGCGACGCAAATTCTGTGTTAATTCGTCAATGTGAGGGAGCGAGGGATGCATTAAAGAAGGAATAGTGCATCGGAAAGGAGATACTCGTATCCCAAAAGAAAGTCCTGTCCTTTCCATAGAAACGTTACTCGATTTAGAAAGAGATGTCGTAGAACACATAGTATTTCATAGCGACGCAATTTCTGTGTTAATTCGTCAATGTGAGGGAGCGAGGGAAGCAGTAAAGAAGAAATAGTGCATCGGAAAAGAGATAGTCGTATCCCAAAATAAAATCCTGTCGTTTCCATAGAAACGTTACCCGAATTTGAAGGAGATGTCCTAGAACCCATAGTATTTCATAGCGACGCAATTTCTGTGTTAAGTCGTAAATGTGAAGGAGCGAGGGATGCAGTAAAGAAGGTATTGTGCGTCGGAAAGGAGATAGTCAGATCCGAAAAGAAAATCATGTCGTTCCATAGAAACGTTACTCGATTTTGATGGAGAAGTCATAGAACCCATAGTATTTCGTAGCGGCGCAATTTATGTGTTAATTTGTCAATGTGATGGGGCGAGGGATGCAATAAAGAAGGAATAGTGCATCGGAAAGGGGATGCTCGTATCCCAAAGAAAATCCAATCGTTTCCATAGATACGTTACTCGTTTTAGAACGAGATGTCATAGAAACCATAGTATTTAATAGCGACGCAATTTCTGTGTTAATTCGTCAATGTGAGGGAGCGAGGGAGGCAATTAAGAAGGAATAGTGCATCGGAAAGGAGATAGCCGTATCCCAAAAGTAAATCCTGTCGTTTCCATAGATACTTTACTCGAATTAGAACGAGATGTCATAGATCCCATAGCATTTAACAGCGACGCAATTTCTGTGTTAATTCGTTAATGTGATGGAGCGAGGGATGCAGAGAAGAAGGAATAGTGCATCGGAAAGGAGATACTCGTATCCCAAAAGGATGTCCTGTCGTTTCCATAGAAACGTTACTCGATTTCGATGGAGATGTCATAGAACTAATAGTGTTTGCGAGCGACGCAATTTCTGTGTTAATTCGTCAATGTGATGGAGCGAGGGATGCAGTAAAGTAGGAATAGTGCATCGGATAAGAGATACTCGTATCCCAAAAGAAAATCCCGTCGTTTCCATAGAAACGTAATTCGATATAGAGGGAGATGTCATAGAGCTCATAGTAAATCATAGCGACGCAATTTGTGTGTTAACTGGTCAATTCGAGGGAGCGAGGGATGCCGTAAAAATAGGAATAGTGCATCGGAAAGGAAATAGTCGAATCCCACAGGGAAATCCTGTCGTTTCCATTGAACCGTTACTCGTTTTAGAAGGAGATGTCATAGAATCCATAGTATTTCATAGCGACGCAATTTCTGTGTTAATTCGTCGATGTAAGGAGCGAGGGATGCAGTAAATAAGGAATTGGGCTTCGGGAAGGAGATAGTCGTATACCGAAAGAAAATCCTGTCGTTTCCATAGAAACGTTACTCGATTTAGAAGGAGAGGTCATGGAACCAATAGTGTTTCATAGCGACGCAATTTCTGTGTTAATTCGTCAGTGTGATGGAACGAGGGATGCAGTAATGAAGGAATAGTGCATCGGGAAGGAGATAGTCGTATCCCAAAAGAAAATCCTGTCGTTTCCATAGTAACGTTCCTCGATTTAGAAGGAGATGTCATAGGACCCATAGTATTTCATAGCGACGCAATTTCTGTGTTAATTCGTCAATGTGAGGGAGCGAGGGATGCAGTAAAGAAGGAATAGTGCATCGGAAAGGAGATACTCGAATCCCAAAAGAAAATCCTGTCGTTTCCATAGAGCCGTTACTCGATTCAGAAGTAGTAGTCCTTGAACCCATAGTATTTCATAGCGACGCAATTTCTGTGTTAATTCGTCAGTGTGATTGATCAAGGGATGCAGTAAAGAAGGAATAGTGCATCGGAATGGAGATATTCGTATCCCTAAAGAAAATCCTGTCATTTCCATAGAAACGATACTCGATTTAGAAGGAGATGTCATAGAACCCATAGTATTTCATAGCGACGCAATTTCTGTGTTAACTCGTCAATGTGACCGAGCGAGGGATGCAGTAAAGAAGGAATAACGAATCGGAAAGGAGATACTCGTATCCCAAAAGAAAATCCTGTCGTTTCCATAGAAACGGTACTCGATTTAGACGGAGGTGTCATAGAACCCATAGTATTTCATAGCGACGCCCTTTCTGTGTTAATTCGTCAATGTGATGGAGCGAGCGATGCAGTAAAGAAGGAATAGTGCATCGGAAAGGAGATAGTCGTATCCCAAATGGAAGTCCTGTCGTTTCCATAGAAACGTTACTCGATTTAGATGGAGGAGTCATAGAACCCATAGTAATTCATAGCGACGCAAATTCTGTGTTAATTCGTCAATGTGAGGGAGCGAGGGATGCATTAAAGAAGGAATAGTGCATCGGAAAGGAGATACTCGTATCCCAAAAGAAAGTCCTGTCCTTTCCATAGAAACGTTACTCGATTTAGAAAGAGATGTCGTAGAACACATAGTATTTCATAGCGACGCAATTTCTGTGTTAATTCGTCAATGTGAGGGAGCGAGGGATGCAGTAAAGAAGAAATAGTGCATCGGAAAAGAGATAGTCGTATCCCAAAAGAAAATCCTGTCGTTTCCATAGAAACGTTACCCGAATTTGAAGGAGATGTCCTAGAACCCATAGTATTTCATAGCGACGCAATTTCTGTGTTAAGTCGTAAATGTGAAGGAGCGAGGGATGCAGTAAAGAAGGTATTGTGCGTCGGAAAGGAGATAGTCAGATCCGAAAAGAAAATCATGTCGTTCCATAGAAACGTTACTCGATTTTGATGGAGAAGTCATAGAACCCATAGTATTTCGTAGCGGCGCAATTTATGTGTTAATTTGTCAATGTGATGGGGCGAGGGATGCAATAAAGAAGGAATAGTGCATCGGAAAGGGGATGCTCGTATCCCAAAAGAAAATCCAATCGTTTCCATAGATACGTTACTCGTTTTAGAACGAGACGTCATAGAAACCATAGTATTTAATAGCGACGCAATTTCTGTGTTAATTCGTCAATGTGAGGGAGCGAGGGAGGCAATTAAGAAGGAATAGTGCATCGGAAAGGAGATAGCCGTATCCCAAAAGTAAATCCTGTCGTTTCCATAGAAACGTTACTCGAATTAGAAGGAGATGTCATAGATCCCATAGCATTTAACAGCGACGCAATTTCTGTGTTAGTTCGTTAATGTGATGGAGCGAGGGATGCAGTGAAGAAGGAATAGTGCATCGGAAAGGAGATTCTCGTATCCCAAAAGGATGTCCTGTCGTTTCCATAGAAACGTTACTCGATTTCGATGGAGATGTCATAGAATTAATAGTGTTTGAGAGCGACGCAATTTCTGTGTTAATTCGTCAATGTGATCTAGCGAGGGATGCAGTAAAGTAGGAATAGTGCATCGGATAAGAGATACTCGTATCCCAAAAGAAAATCCCGTCGCTAACATAGAAACGTAATTCGATATAGAGGGAGATGTCATAGAGCACATAGTAAATCATAGCGACGCAATTTGTGTGTTAACTGGTCAATTCGAGGGAGCGAGGGATGCTGTAAAAATAGGAATAGTGCATCGGAAAGGAAATAGTCGAATCCCACAGGGAAATCCTGTCGTTCCCATTGAAACGTTACTCGTTTTAGAAGGAGATGTCATAGAATCCATAGTATTTCATAGCGACGCAATTTCTGTGTTAATTCGTCGATGTAAGGAGCGAGGGATGCAGTAAATAAGGAATTGGGCGTCGGGAAGGAGATAGTCGTATACCGAAAGAAAATCCTGTCGTTTCCATAGAAACGTTACTCGATTTAGAAGGAGAGGTCATGGAACCCATAGTGTTTCATAGTGACGCAATTTGTGTGTTAATTCGTCAGTGTGATGGAACGAGGGATGCAGTAATGAAGGAATAGTGCATCGGGAAGGAGATAGTCGTATCCCAAAAGAAAATCCTCTCGTTTCCATAGTAACGTTACTCGATTTAGAAGGAGATGTCATAGGACACATAGTATTTCATAGCGACGCAATTTCTGTGTTAATTCGTCAATGTGAGGGAGCGAGGGATGCAGTAAAGAAGGAATAGTGCATCGGAAAGGAGATACTCGAATCCCAAAAGAAAATCCTGTCCTTTCCATAGAGCCGTTACTCGATTTAGAAGTAGTAGTCCTTGAACCCATAGTATTTCATAGCGACGCAATTTCTGTGTTAATTCGTCAGTGTGATTGATCAAGGGATGCAGTAAAGAAGGAATAGTGCATCGGAATGGAGATATTCGTATCCCTAAAGAAAATCCTGTCATTTCCATAGAAACGATACTCGATTTAGAAGGAGATGTCATAGAACCCATAGTATTTCATAGCGACGCAATTTCTGTGTTAACTCGTCAATGTGACCGAGCGAGGGATGCAGTAAAGAAGGAATAACGCTTCGGAAAGGAGATACTCGTATCCCAAAAGAAAATCCTGTCGTTTCCATAGAAACGGGTCCTCGATTTAGACGGAGGTGTCATAGAACCCATAGTATTTCATAGCGACGCAATTTCTGTGTTAATTCGTCAATGTGAGGGTGCGAGGGATGGAGTACAGAGCGAATAGTGCATCGGAAATTAGAGACTCGTACCCCAAAAGAAAATCCTTTCGTTTCCATAGAAACGTTACTCGATTTAGACGGAGGTGTCATAGAACCCATAGTATTTCATAGCGACGCCCTTTCTGTGTTAATTCGTCAATGTGATGGAGCGAGCGATGCAGTAAAGAAGGAATAGTGCATCGGAAAGGAGATAGTCGTATCCCAAATGGAAGTCCTGTCGTTTCCATAGAAACGTTACTCGATTTAGATGGAGGAGTCATAGAACCCATAGTAATTCATAGCGACGTAAATTCTGTGTTAATTCGTCAATGTGAGGGAGCGAGGGATGCAGTAAAGAAGGAATAGTGCATCGGAAAGGAGATACTCGTATCCCAAAAGAAAGTCCTGTACTTTCCGTAGAAACGTTACTCGATTTAGGAAGAGATGTCGTAGAACCCATAGTATTTCATAGCGACGCAATTTCTGTGTTAATTCGTCAATGTGAGGGAGCGAGGGATGCAGTAAAGAAGAAATAGTGCATCGGAAAGGAGATAGTCGTATCCCAAAAGAAAATCCTGTCGTTTCCATAGAAACGTTACCCGAATTCGAAGGAGATGTCCTAGAACCCATAGTATTTCATAGCGACGCAATTTCTGTGTTAAGTCGTAAATGTGAAGGAGCGAGGGATGCAGTAAAGAAGGTATTTTGCGTCGGAAAGGAGATAGTCAGATCCGAAAAGAAAATCATGTCGTTCCATAGAAACGTTACTCGATTTTGATGGAGAAGTCATAGAACCCATAGTATTTCGTAGCGGCGCAATTTATGTGTTAATTTGTCAATGTGATGGGGCAAGGCATGCAATAAAGAAGGAATAGTGCATCGGAAAGGGGATGCTCGTATCCCAAAAGAAAATCCAATCGTTTCCATAGAAACGTTACTCGTTTTAGAACGAGATGTCATAGAAACCATAGTATTTAATAGCGACGCAATTTCTGTGTTAATTCGTCAATGTGAGGGAGCGAGGGAGGCAATTAAGAAGGAATAGTGCATCGGAAAGGAGATAGCCGTATCCCAAAAGTAAATCCTGTCGTTTCCATAGAAACTTTACTCGAATTAGAAGGAGATGTCATAGATCCCATAGCATTTAACAGCGACGCAATTTCTGTGTTAATTCGTTAATGTGATGGAGCGAGGGATGCAGTGAAGAAGGAATAGTGCATCGGAAAGGAGATACTCGTATCCCAAAAGGATGTCCTGTCGTTTCCATAGAAACGTTACTCGATTTCGATGGAGATGTCATAGAACTAATAGTGTTTGCGAGCGACGCAATTTCTGTGTTAATTCGTCAATGTGATGGAGCGAGGGATGCAGTAAATAAGGAATTGGGCTTCGGGAAGGAGATAGTCGTATACCGAAAGAAAATCCTGTCGTTTCCATAGAAACGTTACTCGATTTAGAAGGAGAGGTCATGGAACCAATAGTGTTTCATAGCGACGCAATTTCTGTGTTAATTCGTCAGTGTGATGGAACGAGGGATGCAGTAATGAAGGAATAGTGCATCGGGAAGGAGATAGTCGTATCCCAAAAGAAAATCCTGTCGTTTCCATAGTAACGTTCCTCGATTTAGAAGGAGATGTCATAGGACCCATAGTATTTCATAGCGACGCAATTTCTGTGTCAATTCGTCAATGTGAGGGAGCGACGGATGCAGTAAAGAAGGAATAGTGCATCGGAAAGGAGATACTCGTATCCCAAAAGGATGTCCTGTCGTTTCCATAGAAACGTTACTCGATTTCGATGGAGATGTCATAGAATTAATAGTGTTTGAGAGCGACGCAATTTCTGTGTTAATTCGTCAATGTGATGGAGCGAGGGATGCAGTAAAGTAGGAATAGTGCATCGGATAAGAGATACTCGTATCCCAAAAGAAAATCCCGTCGTTTCCATAGAAACGTAATTCGATATAGAGGGAGATGTCATAGAGCACATAGTAAATCATAGCGACGCAATTTGTGTGTTAACTGGTCAATTCGAGGGAGCGAGGGATGCTGTAAAAATAGGAATAGTGCATCGGAAAAGAAATAGTCGAATCCCACAGGGAAATCCTGTCGTTCCCATTGAAACGTTACTCGTTTTAGAAGGAGATGTCATAGAATCCATAGTATTTCATAGCGACGCAATTTCTGTGTTAATTCGTCGATGTAAGGAGCGAGGGATGCAGTAAATAAGCAATTGGGCGTCGGGAAGGAGATAGTCGTATACCGAAAGAAAATCCTGTCGTTTCCATAGAAACGTTACTCGATTTAGAAGGAGAGGTCATGGAACCCATAGTGTTTCATAGCGACGCAATTTGTGTGTTAATTCGTCAGTGTGATGGAACGAGGGATGCAGTAATGAAGGAATAGTGCATCGGGAAGGAGATAGTCGTATCCCAAAAGAAAATCCTCTCGTTTCCATAGTAACGTTACTCGATTTAGAAGGAGATGTCATAGGACACATAGTATTTCATAGCGGCGCAATTTCTGTGTTAATTCGTCAATGTGAGGGAGCGAGGGATGCAGTAAAGAAGGAATAGTGCATCGGAAAGGAGATACACGAATCCCAAAAGAAAATCCTGTCCTTTCCATAGAGCCGTTACTCGATTTAGAAGTAGTAGTCCTTGAACCCATAGTATTTCATAGCGACGCAATTTCTGTGTTAATTCGTCAGTGTGATTGATCAAGGGATGCAGTGAAGAAGGAATAGTGCATCGGAATGGAGATATTCGTATCCCTAAAGAAAATCCTGTCATTTCCATAGAAACGATACTCGATTTAGAAGGAGATGTCATAGAACCCATAGTATTTCATAGCGACGCAATTTCTGTGTTAACTCGTCAATGTGACCGAGCGAGGGATGCAGTAAAGAAGGAATAACGCTTCGGAACAGAAGATACTCGTATCCCAAAAGAAAATCCTGTCGTTTCCATAGAAACGGGTCCTCGATTTAGACGGAGGTGTCATAGAACCCATAGTATTTCATAGCGACGCAATTTCTGTGTTAATTCGTCAATGTGAGGGTGCGAGGGATGGAGTACAGAGCGAATAGTGCATCGGAAATTAGAGACTCGTATCCCAAAAGAAAATCCTTTCGTTTCCATAGAAACGTTACTCGATTTAGACGGAGGTGTCATAGAACCCATAGTATTTCATAGCGACGCCCTTTCTGTGTTAATTCGTCAATGTGATGGAGCGAGCGATGCAGTAAAGAAGGAATAGTGCATCGGAAAGGAGATAGTCGTATCCCAAACGGAAGTCCTGTCGTTTCCATAGAAACGTTACTCGATTTAGATGGAGGAGTCATAGAACCCATAGTAATTCATAGCGACGCAAATTCTGTGTTAATTCGTCAATGTGAGGGAGCGAGGGATGCAGTAAAGAAGGAATAGTGCATCGGAAAGGAGATACTCGTATCCCAAAAGAAAGTCCTGTCCATTCCGTAGAAACGTTACTCGATTTAGGAAGAGATGTCGTAGAACCCATAGTATTTCATAGCGACGCAATTTCTGTGTTAATTCGTCAATGTGAGGGAGCGAGGGATGCAGTAAAGAAGAAATAGTGCATCGGAAAGGAGATAGTCGTTTCCCAAAAGAAAATCCTGTCGTTTCCATAGAAACGTTACCCGAATTTGAAGGAGATGTCCTAGAACCCATAGTATTTCATAGCGACGCAATTTCTGTGTTAAGTCGTAAATGTGAAGGAGCGAGGGATGCAGTAAAGAAGGTATTGTGCGTCGGAAAGGAGATAGTCAGATCCGAAAAGAAAATCATGTCGTTCCATAGAAACGTTACTCGATTTTGATGGAGAAGTCATAGAACCCATAGTATTTCGTAGCGGCGCAATTTATGTGTTAATTTGTCAATGTGATGGGGCAAGGCATGCAATAAAGAAGGAATAGTGCATCGGAAAGGGGATGCTCGTATCCCAAAAGAAAATCCAATCGTTTCCATAGAAACGTTACTCGTTTTAGAACGAGATGTCATAGAAACCATAGTATTTAATAGCGACGCAATTTCTGTGTTAATTCGTCAATGTGAGGGAGCGAGGGAGGCAATTAAGAAGGAATAGTGCATCGGAAAGGAGATAGCCGTATCCCAAAAGTAAATCCTGTCGTTTCCATAGAAACTTTACTCGAATTAGAAGGAGATGTCATAGATCCCATAGCATTTAACAGCGACGCAATTTCTGTGTTAATTCGTTAATGTGATGGAGCGAGGGATGCAGTGAAGAAGGAATAGTGCATCGGAAAGGAGATACTCGTATCCCAAAAGGATGTCCTGTCGTTTCCATAGAAACGTTACTCGATTTCGATGGAGATGTCATAGAACTAATAGTGTTTGCGAGCGACGCAATTTCTGTGTTAATTCGTCAATGTGATGGAGCGAGGGATGCAGTAAAGTAGGAAAAGTGCATCGGATAAGAGATACTCGTATCCCAAAAGAAAATCCCGTCGTTTCCATAGAAACGTAATTCGATATAGAGGGAGATGTCATAGAGCTCATAGTAAATCATAGCGACGCAATTAGTGTGTTAACTGGTCAATTCGAGGGAGCGAGGGATGCCGTAAAAATAGGAATAGTGCATCGGAAAGGAAATAGTCGAATCCCACAGGGAAATCCTGTCGTTTCCATTGAACCGTTACTCGTTTTAGAAGGAGATGTCATAGAATCCATAGTATTCCATAGCGACGCAATTTCTGTGTTAATTCGTCGATGTAAGGAGCGAGGGATGCAGTAAATAAGGAATTGGGCTTCGGGAAGGAGATAGTCGTATCCCAAAAGAAAATCCTGTTGTTTCCATAGTAACGTTCCTCGATTTAGAAGGAGATGTCATAGGACACATAGTATTTCATAGCGACGCAATTTCTGTGTTAATTCGTCAATGTGAGGGAGCGAGGGATGCAGTAAAGAAGGAATAGTGCATCGGAAAGGAGATACTCGAATCCCAAAAGAAAATCCTGTCGTTTCCATAGAACCGTTACTCGATTTAGAAGTAGTAGTCCTTGAACCCATAGTGTTTCATAGCGACGCAATTTCTGTGTTAATTCGTCAGTGTGATTGATCAAGGGATGCAGTAAAGAAGGAATAGTGCATCGGAATGGAGATATTCGTATCCCTAAAGAAAATCCTGTCATTTCCATAGAAACGATACTCGATTTAGAAGGAGATGTCATAGAACCCATAGTATTTCATAGCGACGCAATTTCTGTGTTAACTCGTCAATGTGACCGAGCGAGGGATGCAGTAAAGAAGGAATAACGCATCGGAAAGGAGATACTCGTATCCCAAAAGAAAATCCTGTCGTTTCCATAGAAACGGTACTCGATTTAGACGGAGGTGTCATAGAACCCATAGTATTTCATAGCGACGCCCTTTCTGTGTTAGTTCGTCAATGTGATGGAGCGAGCGATGCAGTAAAGAAGGAATAGTGCATCGGAAAGGAGATAGTCGTATCCCAAATGGAAGTCCTGTCGTTTCCATAGAAACGTTCCTCGATTTAGAAGGAGATGTCATAGGACCCATAGTATTTCATAGCGACGCAATTTCTGTGTTAATTCGTCAATGTGAGGGAGCGAGGGATGCAGTAAAGAAGGAATAGTGCATCGGAAAGGAGATACTCGAATCCCAAAAGAAAATCCTGTCGTTTCCATAGAACCGTTACTCGATTTAGAAGTAGTAGTCCTTGAACCCATAGTGTTTCATAGCGACGCAATTTCTGTGTTAATTCGTCAGTGTGATTGATCAAGGGATGCAGTAAAGAAGGAATAGTGCATCGGAATGGAGATATTCGTATCCCTAAAGAAAATCCTGTCATTTCCATAGAAACGATACTCGATTTAGAAGGAGATGTCATAGAACCCATAGTATTTCATAGCGACGCAATTTCTGTGTTAACTCGTCAATGTGACCGAGCGAGGGATGCAGTAAACAAGGAATAACGCATCGGAAAGGAGATACTCGTATCCCAAAAGAAAATCCTGTCGTTTCCATAGAAACGTTACTCGATTTAGATGGAGGAGTCATAGAACCCATAGTAATTCATAGCGACGCAAATTCTGTGTTAATTCGTCAATGTGAGGGAGCGAGGGATGCATTAAAGAAGGAATAGTGCATCGGAAAGGAGATACTCGTATCCCAAAAGAAAGTCCTGTCCTTTCCATAGAAACGTTACTCGATTTAGAAAGAGATGTCGTAGAACCCATAGTATTTCATAGCGACGCAATTTCTGTGTTAATTCGTCAATGTGAGGGAGCGAGGGATGCAGTAAAGAAGAAATAGTGCATCGGAAAGGAGATAGTCGTATCCCAAAAGAAAATCCTGTCGTTTCCATAGAAACGTTACCCGAATTTGAAGGAGATGTCCTAGAACCCATAGTATTTCATAGCGACACAATTTCTGTGTTAAGTCGTAAATGTGAAGGAGCGAGGGATGCAGTAAAGAAGGTATTGTGCGTCGGAAAGGAGATAGTCAATCCGAAAAGAAAATCATGTCGTTCCATAGAAACGTTACTCGATTTTGATGGAGAAGTCATAGAACCCATAGTATTTCGTAGCGGCGCAATTTATGTGTTAATTTGTCAATGTGATGGGGCGAGGGATGCAATAAAGAAGGAATACTGCATCGGCAAGGGGATGCTCGTATCCCAAAAGAAAATCCAATCGTTTCCATAGATACGTTACTCGTTTTAGAACGAGATGTCATAGAAACCATAGTATTTAATAGCGACGCAATTTCTGTGTTAATTCGTCAATGTGAGGGAGCGAGGGAGGCAATTAAGAAGGAATAGTGCATCGGAAAGGAGATAGCCGTATCCCAAAAGTAAATCCTGTCGTTTCCATAGAAACGTTACTCGAATTAGAAGGAGATGTCATAGATCCCGTAGCATTTAACAGCGACGCAATTTCTGTGTTAATTCGCTAATGTGATGGAGCGAGGGATGCAGTGAAGAAGGAATAGTGCATCGGAAAGGAGATACTCGTATCCCAAAAGGATGTCCTGTCGTTTCCATAGAAACGTTACTCGATTTCGATGGAGATGTCATAGAATTAATAGTGTTTGAGGGCGACGCAATTTCTGTGTTAATTCGTCAATGCGATGGAGCGAGGGATGCAGTAAAGTAGGAATAGTGCATCGGATAAGAGATACTCGTATCCCAAAAGAAAATCCCGTCGTTTCCATAGAAACGTAATTCGATATAGAGGGAGATGTCATAGAGCACATAGTAAATCATAGCGACGCAATTTGTGTGTTAACTGGTCAATTCGAGGGAGCGAGGGATGCTGTAAAGATAGGAATAGTGCATCGGAAAGGAAATAGTCGAATCCCACAGGGAAATCCTGTCGTTTCCATTGAAACGTTACTCGTTTTAGAAGGAGATGTCATAGAATCCATAGTATTTCATAGCGACGCAATTTCTGTGTTAATTCGTCGATGTAAGGAGCGAGGGATGCAGTAAATAAGGAATTGGGCGTCGGGAAGGAGATAGTCGTATACCGAAAGAAAATCCTGTCGTTTCCATAGAAACGTTACTCGATTTAGAAGGAGAGGTCATGGAACCCATAGTGCTTCATAGCGACGCAATTTGTGTGTTAATTCGTCAGTGTGATGGAACGAGGGATGCAGTAATGAAGGAATAGTGCATCGGGAAGGAGATAGTCGTATCCCAAAAGAAAATCCTCTCGTTTCCATAGTAACGTTACTCGATTTAGAAGGAGATGTCATAGGACACATAGTATTTCATAGCGACACAATTTCTGTGTTAATTCGTCAATGTGAGGGAGCGAGGGATGCAGTAAAGAAGGAATAGTGCATCGGAAAGGAGATACTCGAATCCCAAAAGAAAATCCTGTCGTTTCCATAGAGCCGTTACTCGATTTAGAAGTAGTAGTCCTTGAACCCATAGTATTTCATAGCGACGCAATTTCTGTGTTAATTCGTCAGTGTGATTGATCAAGGGATGCAGTAAAGAAGGAATAGTGCATCGGAATGGAGATATTCGTATCCCTAAAGAAAATCCTGTCATTTCCATAGAAACGTTACTCGATTTAGAAGGAGATGTCATAGAACCCATAGTATTTCATAGCGACGCAATTTCTGTGTTGACTCGTCAATGTGACCGAGCGATGGATGCTGTAAAGAAGGAATAACGCATCGGAGAGGAGATACTCGTATCCCAAAAGAAAATCCTGTCGTTTCCATAGAAACGGTACTCGATTTAGACGGAGGTGTCATAGAACCCATAGTATTTCATAGCGACGCCCTTTCTGTGTTAATTCGTCAATGTGATGGAGCGAGCGATGCAGTAAAGAAGGAATAGTGCATCGGAAAGGAGATACTTGTATCCCAAAAGAAAATCCTTTTGTTTCCGTAGAAACGTTACTCTATTTAGAAGGTGATTTCATAGAACTAATAGTACTTCATAGCGACGCAATTTACGTGTTAATTCGTCAATGTGATAGAGCGAGGGATGCAGTAAAGAAGAAATAGTGCAACGGAAAGGAGATATTCGTATCCCAGAAGATAATCCTTTCTTTTCCTTAGAACCGTTACTCGATTTAGAAGTAGAAGTCATTGAACCCATGGTATTTCATAGCGACGCAATTGCTGTGTTAAATCGTCAGTGTGATTCATCGAGGGAAGCTGTAAAGAAGGAATAGTGCATCGGAAACGAGATACTCGTATCCCAAAGGAATTTTTGTCGTTTCCATAGAAACGTTACTCGATTTAAAAGGAGATGTCATAGAACACATAGTATTTCATAGCGACGCAATTTCTGTGTTAATTCGTCGATGTGAGGGAGCGAGCGATGCAGTAAAGTAGGAACAGAGCATCGGAAGGAGATACTCGTATCCGAAAAGAAAATCCTGTCGTTTCCATAGAACCGTCACTCGATTTAGAAGTAGAGGTCATTTAACGCATAGTATATCATAGCGACGCAATGTATGTGTTAGTTCGTCAATGTAAGGGAGCGGGGGATGCAGTAAAGAAGGTATAGTGCATCGGAAAGGAGATACTCGTATCCCAAAAGAAAGTCCTGTCCTTTCCATAGAAACGTTACTCGATTTAGAAAGAGATGTCGTAGAACCCATTGTATTTCATAGCGACGCAATTTCTGTGTTAATTTGTCAGTGTGATGGAACGAGGGATGCAGTAATGAAGGAATAGTGCATCGGGAAGGAGATAGTCGTGTCCCAAAAGAAAATCCTGTCCTTTCCATAGAAACGATACTCGATTTAGAAGGACATATTATAGGACCCATAGTATTTCATAGCGACGCAATTTTTGTGTTAATTCGTCAATGTGAGGGAGCGAGGGAAGCAGTAAAGAAGGAATAGTGCATCGGAAAGGAGATACTCGTATCCCAAAAGAAAATCCTGTCGTTTCCATAGAACCGTTACTCGATTTAGAAGTAGTAGTCCTTGAACCCATAGTATTTCATAGCGACGCAATTTCTGTGTTAATTTGTCAGTGTGATGGAGCGAGGGATGCAGGAAAGAAGGAGTAGTGCATCGCAAAGGTGATCCTCGTATCCCAAAAAAAAATTATGTCGTTTCCATAGAAACGTTACTCGATTTAAAAGGAGATGTCATAGACTACATAGTATTTCATAGCGACGCAATTTCTGCGTTAATACGACAATGTGAGGGAGCGAAGGGCGGAGTAAGGAAGGAATGGTGCATCGGAAAGGAGAGACTCGTATCCCAAAAGAAAATCCTGTCGTTTCCAAAGAAACGTAACAGATTTACAAGGAGACGTCATAGAACCCATAGTATTTCATAGCGACGCAATTTCAGTCTTAGTTCGTCATTGTGAGAGAGCAAGGGATTCAGTAAAGAAGGAAAATTGCATCGGAAAGCAGTTAGTCGTATCCCAAAGAAGAACCTGTCGTTTCCATAGAAACGTTACTCGATTTAGCAAGAGATGCCATACAACCCATTGTATTTCATTTCGACGCAATGTCTGTATTAGTTCGTCAATGTGAGGGAGCGAGGGATGCAGTAAAGAAGGAATAGTGCAACGGAAAGGAGATACTCGTATCCCAAAAGAAAATCCTTTCGTTTCCGTAGAAACGTTGCTCTATTTAGAAGGTGATTTCATAGAACTAATAGTATTTCATAGCGACGCAATTTCTGTGTTAATTCGTCAATGTGAGGGAGCGAGGGATGCAGTAAAGAAGAAATAGTGCATCGGAAAGGAGATACTCGTATCCCAAAAGATAATCCTGTCTTTTCCTTAGAACCGTTTCTCGATTTAGAAGTAGAAGTCATTGAACCCATGGTATTTCATAGCGACGCAATTTCTGTGTTAAATCGTCAGTGTGATTCATCGAGGGAAGCTGTAAAGAAGGAATAGTGCATCGGAAAGGAGATACTCGTATCCCAAAAGAAATTTTTGTCGTTTCCATAGAAACGTTACTCGATTTAAAAGGAGATGTCATAGAACACATAGTATTTCATAGCGACGCAATTTCTGTGTTAATTCGTCAATGTGAGGGAGCGAGCGATGCAGTAAAGGTGGAACAGAGCATCGGAAGGAGATACTCGTATCCGAAAAGAAAATCCTGTCGTTTCCATAGAACCGTCACTCGATTTAGAAGTAGAAGTCATTTAACGCACAGTATATCATAGCGACGCAATGTATGTGTTAGTTCGTCAATGTGAGGGAGCGAGGGATGCAGTAAAGAAGGAATAGTGCATCGGAAAGGAGATACTCGTATCCCAAAAGGAAGTCCTGTCCTTTCCATAGAAATGTTACTCGATTTAGAAAGAGATGTCGTAGAACCCATAGTATTTCATAGCGACGCAATTTGTGTGTTAATTTGTCAGTGTGATGGAACGAGGGATGCAGTAATGAAGGAATAGTGCATCGGGAAGGAGATAGTCGTATCCCAAAAGAAAATCCTGTCCTTTCCATAGAAACGTTACTCGATTTAGAAGGAGATATTATAGGACCCATAGTATTTCATAGCGACGCAATTTCTGTGTTAATTCGTCAATGTGAGGGAGCGAGGGAACCAGTAAAGAAGGAATAGTGCTTCGGAAAGGAGATACTCGTATCCCAAAAGAAAATCCTGTCGTTTCCATAGAACCGTTACTCGATTTAGAATTAGTAGTCCTTGAACCCATAGTATTTCATAGCGACGCAATTTCTGTGTTAATTTGTCAGTGTGATGGAGCGAGGGATGCAGGAAAGAAGGAGTAGTGCATCGCAAAGGTGATCCTCGTATCCCAAAAAAAAATTCTGTCGTTTCCATAGAAACGTTACTCGATTTAGAAGGAGATGTCATAGACTACATAGTATTTCATAGCAACGCAATTTCTGTGTTAATACGACAATGTGAGGGAGCGAAGGGCGGAGTAAAGAAGGAATGGTGCATCGGAAAGGAGAGACTCGTATTCCAAAAGAAAATCCTGTCGTTTCCAAAGAAGCGTAACAGATTTACAAGGAGACGTCATAGAACCCATAGTATTTCATAGCGACGCAATTTCAGTCTTAATTCGTCATTGTGAGAGAGCAAGGGATTCAGTAAAGAAGGAAAATTGCATCGGAAAGCAGTTGGTCGTATCCCAAAGAAGATCCTGTCGTTTCCTTATAAACGCTACTCGATTTAGAAAGAGATGCCATACAACCCATTTTATTTCATAGCGACGCAATGTCTGTGTTAGTTCGTCAATGTGAGGGAGCCAGGGATGCAGTAAAGAAGGAATAGTGCAACGGAAAGGAGATACTCGTATCCCAAAAGAAAATCCTTTCGTTTCCGTAGAAACGTTACTCTATTTAGAAGGTGATTTCATAGAACTAATAGTATTTCATAGCGACGCAATTTTTGTGTTAATTCGTCAATGTGAGGGAGCGAGGGATGCAGTAAAGAAGAAATAGTGCCTCGGAAAGGAGATACTCGTATCGCAAAAGAAAATCCGGTCGTTTCCATAGAAATGTTACACGAATTAGACGGAGATGTCATAGAACTCATAGTATTTCATAGCGACGCAATTTCTGTGTTAATTAGTCAATGTGAGGGAGGGAGGCATGCAGTAAAGAAGGAATATTGCATCGGAGAGGAGATACACGTTTCCCAAAAGAAAATCCTGCCGTTTCCATTGAAACGTTACTCGATTTAGTGGGAGACGTCATGGAACCCATAGTATTTCATAGCGACGCAATTTCTGTGTTAATTCGTCAACGTGAGGGAGCGAGGAATGCAGTAAAGAAGGAATAGTGCATCGGAGAGGAGATACTCGTATCCAAAAAGAAAATCCTATCGTTTCCATAGAAACGTAATTCGATTTAGAAGGAGAGGTCATTGAACCCATAGTATTTCATAGCGACGCAATTTCTGTGTTAATTCGTCAATGTGACTGAGCGAGGGATGCAGTAAAGAAGGAATAGTGCATCGGGAAGGAGGTACTCGTATCCCAAAAGAAAATCCTGTCGCTTCCATGGAAACGTAACTCGATGTAGACGGAGTTGTCATAGAACAAATGGTATATCATAGCGACGCAATTTCTGTGTTAATTTGTTAGTGTGATGGAGCGAGGGATGCAGGAAAGAAGGAGTAGTGCATCGTAAAGGGGATCCTCGTATCCCAAAAGAAAACCCCGTCGTTTGCATAGAAACGTTAGTCGATTTAGAAGGAGATGTCATAGAACCCATAGTATTTCATTGCGACGCCATTTCTGTGTTAATTCGTCAATGTGAGGGAGCGAGGGATTCAGTAAAGAAGGAAAATTGCATCGGAAAGGAGATAGTCGTATCCCAAAAGAAGATCCTGTCGTTCCCATAGAAACGTTACTCGATTTAGACGGAGATGTCATTGAACCCATAGTATTTCATAGCGTCGGAATTTCTGAGTTAATTCGTCAATGTGAGTGAGCGAGGGATGCAGTAAAGAAGGAATAGTGCATCGGAAGCAAAATACTCGTATCCCAAAAGAAAATCCTGTGGTTTCCATAGAAACGTTACTCGATTGAGAAGGAGATGTCATAGAACCCATAGTAGTTCATAGCGACGCAATTTCTGTGTTAATTCGTCAATGTGACCGAGCGAGGGATGCAGTAAAGAAGGAATAGTGCATCGGAAAGGAGGTACTCGTATCCCAAAAGAAAATCCTGCCGTTTCCATTGAAACGTTACTCGATTTAGAGGGAGACGTCATGGAAACCATAGTATTTCATAGCGACACAATTTCCGTGTTAATTCGTCAATGTGAGGGAGCGACGAATGCAGTAAAGAAGGAATAGTGCAACGGAGAGGAGATACTCGTATCCCCAAAGAAAATCCGGTCGTGTCCATAGAAACGTAACTCGATTTAAAAGTAGAAGTCAATGAACCCATAGTATATCATAACGACGCTATTTCTGTGTTAATTCAACAATGTGAGGGAGTGAGGGATGCAGTAAGGAAGGAATTGTGCATCGGAAAGGGGATACTCGTATCCCAAAAGAAAATCCTGTCGTTTCCATAGAAACGTTACTCGATTTAGAAGGAGATGTCATAGAACGCATAGATATTCAGGCGGCGCAATTTCTGTGTTAAATGGTCAATTTGTGGGACAGAGAGATGCTATAAAGAAGGAATAGTGCATCGAAAAGGAGATAGTCGTATCCCAAAAGGAAATCCTGTCGTTCCATGGAAAGGTTACTCGTTTTAGAAGGAGATGTCATAGAACCAATAGCATTTCATAGCGACGCAATATCTGTGTCAAATTCGTCAATGTGATGGAGCGAGGGATGCAGTAAAGAAGGAATAGTGCACCGGAAAGGAGATATTCGTATCCCAAAGGAAAATCCTGTCGTTTCCAGAGAGCCGTTACTCGATTTAGAAGTAGAAGTCATTGAACGCATGGTAATTCATAGCGACGCACCTTCTGTGTTAATTCGTCAGTGTGATTGATCGAGGGATGCAGTAAAGAAGGAATAGTGCATCGGAGAGTAGATACTCGTATCCCAAAAGAAAATCCTGCCGTTCCCACCGAAACGTTACTCGATTTAGATGGAGACGTCATAGAACCGATAGTATTTCATAGCGACGCAATTTCTGTGTTAATTTGTCAATGTGAGGGAGCGAGGGATTCAGTAAAGAAAGAATAGCGCATCGAAGAGCAAATACTCGTATCCCAAAAGAAAATCCTGCCGTTTCCATAGAACCGTTACTTGATTTAGAAGTAGAAGTCATTGAAGCCATAGTATTTCATTGCGACTCAATTTCTGTGTTAATTCGTCAGTGTGAATGATCGAGGGATGCAGTAAAAAGGAATAGTGCTTTGGAAAGGAGATACTCGTATCCCAAAAGAAATTCCTGTCGTTTCCATTGAAACGTTACTCGATTTAGAAGGAAATGTCATAGAACTCATAGTATTTCATAGCGACGCAATTTCTGTGTTAACTGGTCAATTTGAAGGGGCGAGGGATGCAGTAAAGAAGTAATAGTGCACTGGAAAGGAGTTACTCGTATAGCAAAAGAAAATACTGTTGTTTTCACAGAAACGTGACTCGATTAAGATGAAGATGTCATAGATCACATAATATTTCATAGCGACGCACTTTCTGTGTTAATTCGTCAATGTGATGGAGTGAGCGATGCAGTAAAGAAGGAGTAGTGCATCGGAAAGGTGATACTCGTATCCCAAAAGAAAATGCTGTCGTTTCCAAAGAAACGTTACAGATTCAGAAGGAGACGTCATAGAACCCATAGTATTTCATAGCGACGCAATTTCTGTGTTAATTCGTCAGTGTGATTGATCGAGGGATGCAGTAAGAAAGGAATAGCCCATCGGAAAGGAGATACTCGCATCCCAAAAGAAAATCCGGTCGTTTCCATAGAAATGTTACACGAATTAGAAGGAGATGTCATAGAACTCATAGTATTTCACAGCGAAGCAATTTCTGTGTTAATTCGTCAATGTGAGGGAGCGAGGGATGCAGTAAAGAAGGAATGGTGCATCGGAGAGGAGATACAGGTATCACAAAAGAAAATCCTGCCGTTTCCATTGAAACGTTACTCGATTTAGTGGGAGACGTCATGGAACCCATAGTATTTCATAGCGACGCAATTTCTGTGTTAATTCGCCAATGTGAGGGAGCGAGGAATGCAGTAAAGAAGGAATAGTGCATCGGAGAGGTGATACTCGTATCCCAAAAGAAAATCCTGTCGTTTCCATAGAAACGTAATTCGATTTAGAAGGAGAGGTCATGGAACCCATAGCTTTTCATAGCGACGCAATTTCTGTGTTAATTCGTCAGTGTGATGGAACGAGGGATGCAGTAATGAAGGAATAGTGCATCGGGAAGGAGATAGTCGTATCCCAAAAGAAAATCCTCTCCTTTCCATAGAAACGTTACTCGATTTAGAAGGAGATATTATAGGACGCATAGTATTTCATAGCGACGCAATTTCTGTGTTTATTCGTCAATGTGAGGGAGCGAGGGAAGCAGTAAAGAAGGAATAGTGCATCGGAAAGGCGATACTCGTATCCCAAAAGAAAATCCTGTCGTTTCCATAGAACCGTTACTCGATTTAGAAGTAGTAGTCCTTGAACCCATAGTATTTCATAGCGACGCAATTTCTGTGTTAATTTGTCAGTGTGATGGAGCGAGGGACGCAAGAAAGAAGGAGTAGTGCATCGCAAAGGTGATCCTCCTATCCCAAAAAAAAATTCTGTCGTTTCCATAGATCCGTTACTCGATTTAGAAGGAGATGTCATAGACTACATAGTATTTCATAGCGACGCAATTTCTGTGTTAATACGACCATGTGAGGGAGCGAAGGGCGGAGTAAAGAAGGAATTGTGCATCGGAAAGGAGAGACTCGTATCCCAAAAGAAAATCCTGTCGTTTCCAAAGAAACGTAACAGATTTACAAGGAGACGTCATAGAACCCATAGTATTTCATAGCGACGCAATTTCAGTCTTAATTCGTCATTGTGAGAGAGCAAGGGATTCAGTAAAGAAGGAAAATTGCATCGGAAAGCAGTTAGTCGTATCCCAAAACAAGATCCTGTCGTTTCCATAGAAACGTTACTCGATTTAGATAGAGATGCCATACAACCCATTGTATTTCATAGCGACGGAATGTCTGTGTTAGTTCGTCAATGTGAGGGAGCGAGGGATGCAGTAAAGAAGGAATAGTGCATCGGAAAGGAGATACTCGTATCCCAAAAGAAGGTCCTGTCCTTTCCATAGAAACGTTACTCGATTTAGAAAGAGATGCCATACAACCCATTGTATTTCATTTCGACGCAATGTCTGTATTAGTTCGTCAATGTGAGGGAGCCAGGGATGCAGTAAAGAAGGAATAGTGCAACGGAAAGGAGATACTCGTATCCCAAAAGAAAATCCTTTCGTTTCCGTAGAAACGTTACTCTATTTAGAAGGTGATTTCATAGAACTAATAGTATTTCATAGCGACGCAATTTCTGTGTTAATTCGTCAATGTGAGGGAGCGAGGGATGCAGTAAAGAAGAAATAGTGCATCGGAAAGGAGATACTCGTATCGCAAAAGAAAATCCGATCGTTTCCATAGAAATGTTACACGTATTAGAAGGAGATGTCATAGAACTCATAGTATTTCATAGCGACGCAATTTCTGTGTTAATTCGTCAATGTGAGGGAGCGAGGGATGCAGTAAAGAAGGAATATTGCATCGGAGAGGAGATACACGTATCCCAAAAGAAAATCCTGCCGTTGCCATTGAAACGTTACTCGATTTAGTGGGAGACGTCATGGAACCCATAGTATTTCATAGCGACGCAATTTCTGTGTTAATTCGTCAATGTGACCGAGCGAGGGATGCAGTAAAGAAGGAATAGTGCATCGGGAAGAAGGTACTCGTATCCCAAAAGAAAATCCTGTCGTTTCCATGGAAACGTACCTCGATGTAGACGGAGTTGTCATAGAACAAATGGTATATCATAGCGACGCAATTTCTGTGTTAATTCGTCATTGTGACCGAGCGAGGGATGCAGTAAAGAAGGAATAGTGCATCGGGAAGGAGGTACTCGTATCCCAAAAGAAAATCCTGTCGTTTCCATGGAAACGTAACTCGATGTAGACGGAGTTGTCATAGAACAAATGGTATATCATAGCGACGCAATTTCTGTGATAATTTGTTAGTGTGATGGAGCGAGGGATGCAGGAAAGAAGGAGTAGTGCATCGTAAAGGGGATCCTCGTATAACAAAAGAAAATCCCGTAGTTTCCATACAAACGTTAGTCGATTTAGAAGGAGATGTCATAGAACCCATAGTATTTCATTGCGACGCCATTTCTGTGTTAATTCTTCAATGTGAGGGAGCGAGGGATTCAGTAAAGAAGGAAAATTGCATCGGAAAGGAGATAGTCGTATCCCAAAAGAAGATCCTGTCGTTCCCATAGAAACGTTACTCGAATTAGAAGGAGATGTCATAGATTCCATAGTATTTAACTGCGACGCAATTTCTGTGCTAATTCGTCAATGTGATGGAGCAAGGGATGCAGTAAAGATGGAATGGTGCATCGGAAGGGGATACTCGTATCCCAAAAGATATTCCTATCGTTTCCTTAGAAACATTACTCGATTTAGAAGGAAATGTCATAGAACCCATAGTATCTCATAGCAACGCAATTTATGGGTTAATTTGTCAATGTGATGGGGCGAGAGATGCAGTAAAGAAGGAATAGTGCATCGGAAAGGGGATACTCGTATCGCAAAAGAAAATCCTGCCGTTTCCATTGAAACGTTACTCGATTTAGAGGGAGACGTCATGGAACCCATAGTATTTCATAGCGACACAATTTCTGTGTTAATTCGTCAATGTGAGGGAGCGAGGAATGCAGTAAAGAAGGAATAGTGCAACGGAGAGGAGATACTCGCATCCCCAAAGAAAATCCGGTCGTGTCCATAGAAACGTAACTCGATTTAAAAGTAAAAGTCATTGAACTTATAGTATATCATAGCGACGCTATTTCTGTGCTAATTCGTCAATGTGATGGAGCGAGGGATGCAGTAAGAAAGGAATAGTGCATCGGAAAGGGGATACTCATATCCCAAAAGAAAATCCTGTCGTTTCCATAGAAACGTTACTCGATTTAGAAGGAGATGTCATAGAACGCATAGATATTCAGAGCGGCGCAATTTCTGTGTTAAATGGTCAATTTGTGGGACAGAGAGATGCTGTAAAGAAGGAATAGTGCATCGAAAAGGAGATAGTTGTATCCCAAAAGGAAATCCTGTCGTTCCATGGAAAGGTTACTCGTTTTAGAAGGAGATGTCATAGAACCAATAGCATTTCATAGCGACGCAATATCTGTGTCTAATTCGTCAATGTGATGGAGCGAGGGATGCAGTAAAGAAGGAATAGTGCACCGGAAAGGAGATACTCGTATCCCAAAAGAAAATCCTGTCGTATCCATAGAAACGTTACTCGATTTAGACGGAGGTGTCATAGAACCCATAGTTTTTCAGAGAGACGCAATTTCTGTGTTAATTCGTCAATGTGAGGGAGCGAGGGATGCAGTAAAGAAGGAATAGTGCATCGGAAAGGAGTTACTCGTATCCCAAAAGAAAATCCTGTCGTTTCCGTAGAAACGTTTCTCTATTTAGAAGGCGATTTCATAGAACTAATAGTATTTCATAGCGACGCAATTTCTGTGTTAATTCGTCAGTGTGATTGATCGAGGGATGCAGTAAAGAGGAATTGTGCATTGGAAAGGAGATACTCGTATCCCAAAAGAAATTCCTGTCGTTTCCATTGAAACGTTACTCGATTTAAAAGGAGATGTCATAGAACACATAATATTGCATAGCAACGGAATTTCTGTGTTAATTCGTCAATGTGAGGGAGCGAGCGATGCAGTAAAGGAGGAATGGTGCATCGGAAAGGAGATACTCGTATCCCAAAGGAAAATCCTGTCGTTTCCATAGAGCCGTTACTCGATTTAGAAGTAGAAGTCATTGAACGCATGGTAATTCATACCGACGCACCTTCTGTAATAATTCGTCAGTGTGATTGATCGAGGGATGCACTAAAGAAGGAATAGTGCATCGGAGAGCAGATACTCGTATCCCAAAAGAAAATCCTGCCGTTCCCACCGAAACGTTGCTTGATTTAGATGGAGACGTCATAGAAACCATTGTATTTCATAGCGACGCAATTTCTGTTTTAATTCGTCAACGTGTGGGAGCGAGGGATTCAGTAAAGAAGGAATAGCGCATCGGAGAGCAGATACTCGTATCCCAACAAAAATCCTGCCGTTTCCATAGAAACGTTACTCGATTTAGACGGTGATGTCATAGAACCCATAGTATTTCATAGCGACACAATTTCTGTGTTAATTCGTCAATGTGAGGGAGCGAGGGATGCAGTAAGGAAGGAATAGTGCATCGGAAAGGGGATACTCGTATCCCAAAAGAAAATCCTATCGTTTCCATAGAACCGTTACTCGATTTAGAAGTAGAAGTCATTGAAGCCATAGTATTTCATTGCGACTCAATTTCTGTGTTAATTCGTCAGTGTGATTGATCGAGGGATGCAGTAAAGAGGAATTGTGTATTGGAAAGGAGATACTCGTATCCCAAAAGAAATTCCTGTCGTTTCCATTGAAACGTTACTCGATTTAAAAGGAGATGTCATAGCACACATAATATTGCATAGCAACGGAATTTCTGTGTTAATTCGTCAATGTGAGGGAGCGAGCGATGCAGTAAAGGAGGAATGGTGCATCGGAAAGGAGATACTCGTATCCCAAAGGAAAATCCTGTCGTTTCCATAGAGCCGTTACTCGATTTAGAAGTAGAAGTCATTGAACGCATGGTAATTCATAGCGACGCACCTTCTGTAATAATTCGTCAGTGTGATTGATCGAGGTATGCAGTAAAGAAGGAATAGTGCATCGGAGAGCAGATACTCGTATCCCAAAAGAAAATCCTGCCGTTCCCACCGAAACGTTACTTGATTTAGATGGAGACGTCATAGAACCCATTGTATTTCATAGCGACGCAATTTCTGTTTTAATTCGTCAACGTGTGGGAGCGAGGGATTCAGTAAAGAAGGAATAGCGCATCGGAGAGCAGATACTCGTATCCCAACAAAAATCCTGCCGTTTCCATAGAAACGTTACTCGATTTAGAATGTGATGTCATAGAACCCATAGTATTTCATAGCGACACAATTTCTGTGTTAATTCGTCAATGTGAGGGAGCGAGGGATGCAGTAAGGAAGAAATAGTGCATCGGAAAGGGGATACTCGTATCCCAAAAGAAAATCCCATCGTTTCCATAGAACCGTTACTCGATTTAGAAGTAGAAGTCATTGAAGCCATAGTATTTCATTGCGACGCAATTTCTGTGATTATTCGTGAGTGACAAGGAGCGAGGGATGCAGTTAAGAAGGTATTGTGCGTCGGAAAGGAGATACTCGTATACTAAAAGAAAATCCTGTCGTTTCCATAGAACCGTTACTTGATTTAGAAGTAGAAGTCATAGAACGCATAGTAATTCATAGCGTCGCACCTTCTGTGTTAATTCGTCAGTGTGATTGATCGAGGGATGCAGTAAAGAAGGAATAGTGCATCGGAGAGCAGATACTCGTATCCCAAAAAAAAAATCCTGCCGTTTCAATTGAAACGTTACTCGATTTAGAAGGAGACGTCATAGAACCCATAGTATTTCATAGCGACGCAAGTTCTGTGTTAATTCGTCAATGTGTGGGAGCGAGGGATTCAGTAAAGAAAGAATAGCGCATCGGAGAGCAAATACTCGTATCCCAAAAGAAAATCCTGCCGTTTCAATTGAAACGTTACTCGATTTAGAAGGATATGTCATGGAACTCATAGTATTTCATAGCGTCGCAATTTCTGTGTTAACTGGTCGATTTGAGGGGGCGAGGGATGCAGTAAAGAAGGAATAGTGCCTCGGCATGGAGATAGTCGTATCCGAAAAGGAAATCCTGCCGTTTCCATAGAAACGTTACTCGATTTAGAAGGTGATGTCATAGAACCCATAGTAATACAGAGCGACGCAAATTCTGTGTTAATTCGTCCACGTGAAGGAGCGGGGGACGCAGTAAAAAAGGAATTGTGCATCGGAAAGGAGATAGTCGTATCTCAAAAGAAAATCACGTCGTATCCGTGGAAACGTTACTCTATTTAGAAGGTGATTTCATAGAACCAATAGTATTTCATAGCGACGCAAATTCTGTGTTAATTCGTCAATGTGAGGGAGCGAGGAAAGCAGTGAAGAAAGAATAGTGCATCGGAAAGGAGATACTCGTATCCCAAAAGTACATTCTGTCGTTTCCACTGAAACGTTACTCGATTTAGATGGAGATGTCATAGATCCCATAATATTTCACTGCGACGCAATTTTCTGTGTTAATTCGTCAGTGTGGGGGAGCGAGGGATGCAGAAAAGAAGGATTAGTCCTTCGGAAAGGAGATACTCGTATCCCAAAAGAAAATCCTGTCGTTTCGATAGAGACGTTACTCGATTTAGAAATAGAAGTCATAGAGCACATAGTATTTCATAGCGACGCAATTTCTGTGTTAATTCGTCAGTGTGGGGGAGCGAGGGATGCAGTAAAGGAGGAATAGTGCATCGGAGAGGAGATACTCGTATCCCAAAGGAAATTCCTGACATTTCCATTGAAACGTTACTCGATTTAAAGGGAGATGTCATAGAACACATTGTATTTCATAGTTACGCAATTTCTATGTTAATTCGTCGATGTGAGGGAGCGAGGAACGCTGTAAAGATGGAATAGTGCATCGGAAAGAGATCCTCCTATCCCATAAGAAAATCCTGTGATTTCAATAGAAACGTAACTCGATTTAGAGGGAGACGTCATAGAGCGCATAGTATTTAGTAGCGACGCAATTTCTGTGTTAAATCGTCAATGTGAGGGAGCGAGGGATGCAGAAAAGAGGGATTAGTGCATCGGAAAGGAGATACTCGTATCGCAAAAGAAATTCTTGTCTTTTCCATAGAAACATAACTCGATTTTGAAGGAGACGTCTTAATACCCATAGCATTTCATAGCGACGGTTTTCTGTTTTAATTCGTCTATGTGAGGGAGCGAGGGATGCAGTGAAGAAAGAATAGTGCATCGGAAAGGAGATACTCGTATCCCAAAAGAAAATCCTGTCGTTTCCACAGAAACCTTACTCGAATTAGATGGAGATGTCATAGATCCCATAATATTTCATAGCGACGCAATTTCTGTGTTAATTCGTCAATGTGAGGGAGCGAATGATGCAGTAAAGAAGGAATTGAGCATCGGAAAGGAGATAATCGTATCCCAAAAGAAATACCTGTCGTTTTCATAGAAACGTTACTCGATTTAGAAGGATAATTCATAGAACCCATAGTATTTCATAGCGACGCAATTGCTGTGTTAATTCGTCAGTGTGATGGAGCGAGGGATATAGTACAGAAGGCATAGTGCATCGGAAAGGGGATACTCGTATCCCAAAAGAAAATCCTGTCCTTTACATACAAATGTTAATCGATTTAGAAGGAGAAGTCATAGAACCAATAGTATTTCATAGCGGCGCAATTTCTGAGTTAATTCGTCGATGCGAGGGAGCGAGGAATGCAGTAAAGGAGGACTAGTGCATCGGATAGGAAATACTCATATCCCACAAGAAAATCCTGTCGTTTCCATAGAAACGTACCCCGATTTAGAGGGAGACGTCATAGAACACATAGTATTTCACAGCGACAAAATTTCTTTGTTAATTCGTCAATGTGAGGAAGCGAGGGATGCAGTAAAGAAGGAATAGTGCATTGGAATGGAGATACTCGTATCCCAAAAGAAAATCCTGTCGTTTCCATAGAGACGTTACTCGATTTAGAAATAGAAGTCATAGAACTCATAGTATTTCATAGCGACGCAATTTCTGTGTTAATTCGTCAATGTGAGGGAGCGAGGGATGCAGAAAAGAAGGAATTCAGCATCGGAAAGGAGATACTCGTATCCCAAAAGAAAATCCTTTCGTTTCCATAGAAATGTTACTCGATTTAGAAGAGATGTCACAGAACACATAGTATTTCATAGCGACGCAATTTCTGTGTTAATTCGTCAGTGTGATGGAGGGGGGGATGCAGTAAAGAGGGAATAGTGCATCAGAAAGGTGCTACTCGAATCCCAAAAGAAATTCCTGACATTTCCATTGAAGCGTTACTCGATTTAAAGGGAGATGTCATAGAACACATAGTATTTCATAGCGACGCAGTTTCTGTGTTAATTCGTCGATGTGAGGGAGCGAGGAAATGCTGTAAAGATGGAATAGTGCATGGGAAAGAGATCCTCCTATCCCATAAGAAAATCCTGTGATTTCAATAGAAACGTAACTCGATTTAGAGGGAGACGACATAGAGCACATAGTATTTCATAGCGACGCAATTTCTGTGTTAATTCGTCAATGTGAGGGAGCGAGGGATGCAGTGAAGAAAGAATATTGCATCGGAAACGAGATACTCGTATCCCAAAAGAAAAACCTGTCCTTTCCATAGAAATGTTAATCGATTTAGAAGGAGAAGTCATAGAACCCATAGTATTTCATAGCGACGCAATTTCTATGTTAATTCGTCAATGTGAGGGAGCGAGGGATGCAGTAAAGAAGGAATAGTGCATCGGAAAGGAGATACTCGTATACCAAATGAAAATCCTGTCGTTTCCATAGAAACATTAGTCGATTTAGAAGGAGATGTCATAGAACCCATAGATTTTCATCGCGACGCAATTGCTGTGTTAATTCGTTAATCTGAGGGAGCGAGGGATGCTGTAAAGAAGGAATTGTGCATCGGAAAGGAGATACTCGTATCAAAAAAGAAAATCCTGTCGTTTCCATAGAAACGTTACTCGATTTAGAAAGAGATGAAATAGAAATTACAGTATTTCATAGCGACGCAATTTCTGTGTTAATTCGTCAATGTGAGGGAGCGAGATATGCAGTGAAGAAGGAATAGTGCATCGGAGAGGAGGAACTCGTATCCCAAAAGAAATACCTGTCGTTTCCTTAGAAACGTTACTCGATTTAGAAGGATAATTCATAGAACCCACGGTATTTCATAGCGATGGAATTGCTGTGTTAATTCGTCAGTGTGATGGAGCGAGGGATGCAGTAAAGAAGGATTTGTGCATAGGAAAGGAGATACTCGTATCCCAAAAGAAAATCCTGTCGTTTCCATAGAAACGTCACTCGATTTAGAAGATATGTCAGAGAACCCATAGTATTTCATAGCGGCGCAATTTCTGTGTTAATTCTTCAATGTGAGAGAGCGTGGGGATGCAGTAAAGAAGGAATAGTGCATCGGAAAGGAGATACTCGTATCTCAAAAGAAAATCCTGTCGTTTCCATAGAAACGTTACTCTATTTAGAAGGAGATGTCATGGAACCCATAGTACTTCATAGCGACGCAAGTTCTGTGTTAATTCGTCAATGTGAGGGAGCGAGGGATGCAGAAAAGAAGGAAAAGTGCATCTGAAAGGAGATACTCGTTTCCCAAAAGAAATTCCTGTCGTTTCCATAGTAACGTTACTCGATTTTGATGGAGATGTCATAGAACCCATAGATTTTCAGAGCGACGCAATTTCTGTGTTAATTCGTCAAACTGATCTAGCGAGGGATGCAGAAAGAAGGAATTGTGCATCGGATAAGAGGCAGTCGTATCCCAAAAGAGAATCCTTTCGTTTCCATAGAAACGTTACTCGATTTAGAAGGGGATGTCATAGAACCCATAGTATTTCATAGCGACGCAATTTCTGTGTTAATTCGCCAATGTGATGGAGCAGCGGATGCAGTAAAGTAGGAACAGTCCATCGGAAAGGAGATACTCGTATCCCAAATGAAAATCCTGTCGTTTCCATAGAAACGTTACTCTATTTAGAAGGAGATGTCATGGAACCCATAGTATTTTATAGCGACGCAATTTCTGTGTTAATTCGTCGATGTGAGGGAGCGAGGAATGCTGTAAAGATGGAATAGTGCATGGGAAAGAGATCCTCCTATCCCATAAGAAAATCCTGTGATTACAATAGAAACGTAACTCGATTTAGAGGGAGACGTCATAGAGCACATAGTATTTCATAGCGACGCAATTTCTGTGTTAATTCGTCAATGTGAGGGAGTGAGGGATGGAGAAAAGAAGGATTAGTGCATCGGAAAGGAGATACTCGTATAGCAAAAGAAATTCTTGTCGTTTCCATAGAAACGTAACTCGATTTTGAAGGAGACGTCTTAATACCCATAGTATTTCATAGCGACGGAATTTATGTGTTAATTCGTCAATGTGAGGGAGCGAGGGATGCAGTGAAGAAAGAATATTGCATCGGAAACGAGATACTCGTATCCCAAAAGAAAAACCTGTCCTTTCCATAGAAATGTTAATCGATTTAGAAGGAGAAGTCATAGAACCCATAGTATTTCATAGCGACGCAATTTCTATGTTAATTCGTCAATGTGAGGGAGCGAGGGATGCAGTAAGGAAGGAATAGTGCATCGGAAAGGAGATACTCGTATACCAAATGAAAATCCTGTCGTTTCCATAGAAACATTAGTCGATTTAGAAGGAGATGTCATAGAACCCATAGATTTTCATCGCGACGCAATTGCTGTGTTAATTCGTTAATCTGAGGGAGCGAGGGATGCTGTAAAGAAGGAATTGTGCATTGGAAAGGAGATACTCGTATCAAAAAAGAAAATCCTGTCGTTTCCATAGAAACGTTACTCGATTTAGAAAGAGATGAAATAGAAATTACAGTATTTCATAGCGACGCAATTTCTGTGTTAATTCGTCAATGTGAGGGAGCGAGGGATGCAGTGAAGAAGGAATAGTGCATCGGAAAGGAGGAACTCGTATCCCAAAAGAAATACCTGTCGTTTCCTTAGAAACGTTACTCGATTTAGAAGGATAATTCATAGAACCCACGGTATTTCATAGCGATGGAATTGCTGTGTTAATTCGTCAGTGTGATGGAGCGAGGGATGCAGTAAAGAAGGATTTGTGCATAGGAAAGGAGATACTCGTATCCCAAAAGAAAATCCTGTCGTTTCCATAGAAACGTCACTCGATTTAGAAGATATGTCAGAGAACCCATAGTATTTCATAGCGGCGCAATTTCTGTGTTAATTCTTCAATGTGAGAGAGCGTGGGGATGCAGTAAAGAAGGAATAGTGCATCGGAAAGGAGATACTCGTATCTCAAAAGAAAATCCTGTCGTTTCCATAGAAACGTTACTCTATTTAGAAGGAGATGTCATGGAACCCATAGTACTTCATAGCGACGCAAGTTCTGTGTTAATTCGTCAATGTGAGGGAGCGAGGGATGCAGAAAAGAAGGAAAAGTGCATCTGAAAGGAGATACTCGTTTCCCAAAAGAAATTCCTGTCGTTTCCATAGTAACGTTACTCGATTTTGATGGAGATGTCATAGAACCCATAGATTTTCAGAGCGACGCAATTTCTGTGTTAATTCGTCAAACTGATCTAGCGAGGGATGCAGAAAGAAGGAATTGTGCATCGGATAAGAGGCAGTTGTATCCCAAAAGAGAATCCTTTCGTTTCCATAGAAACGTTACTTGATTTAGAAGGGGATGTCATAGAACCCATAGTATTTCATAGCAACGCAATTTCTGTGTTAATTCGCCAATGTGATGGAGCAGCGGATGCAGTAAAGTAGGAACAGTCCATCGGAAAGGAGATACTCGTATCCCAAATGAAAATCCTGTCGTTTCCATAGAAACGTTACTCTATTTAGAAGGAGATGTCATGGAACCCATAGTATTTCATAGCGACGCAATTTCTGTGTTAATTCGTCAATGTGAGGGAGCGTGGGGATGCAGTAAAGAAGGAATCGTGCATCAAAAAGGAGATACTCGTATCCCAAAAGAAAATCCTGTCGTTTCCATAGAAACGTTACTTGATTTAGAAGGAGATGTCATAGAACCCATAGTATTTCATAGCGACACAATTTCTGTGTTAATTCGTCAATCTGAGGGAGCGAGGGATGCAGTAAAGAAGGAACAGTACATCGGAAAGGTGATACTCGTATCCCAAATGAAAATCCTGTCGTTTCCATAGAAACGTTACTCGATTTAGAAGGAGATGTCATAGAACCCATTGATTTTCATAGCGACGCAATTTCTGTGTTAATTCGTTAATCTGAGTCAGCGAGGGATGCTGTAGAGAAGGAAAAGTCCATCGGAAAGGAGACACTCGTATCCCAAAAGAAAATCCTGTCATTTCCATAGAAACGTTACTCGATTTAGAAGGAGAAGTCATTGAAAGCATAGTGTTTCATAGCGACGCAATTTCTGTGTTAATTCGTCAATGTGAGGGAGCGAGGGATGCAGTAAAAAGGAATAGTGCATCGGAAAGGCGATAGACGTATCCCAAAAGAAAATCCTTTCGTTTCCATAGAAACGTTAATCGATTTAGAATGAGAAGTCATTGAGCCCATAGTATTTCATAGCGACGCAATTTCTGTGTTAATTCGTCAGTGAGATGGAGCGAAGAATGGAGTAGGTATAGAATAGTGCATCGGAAAGGAGATACTCGTATCTAAAAAGATAATCCTGTCGTTACCATTTAAACGTTACTCGGCTTAGAAGGAGATGTCATAGAACCAATAGTATTTCATAGCGACGCAATTTCTGTGTTATTTCGTCGATGTGAGGGAGCGAGGAATGCAGTAAAAAAGGAATTGTGCACCGAAAAGGAGATACTCATATCCCATATGACAATCCTTTCGTTTCCATAGAAACGTAACCCGATTTAGAGGGAGACGTCATAGAACACATAGTATTTCATAGCGACATAATTTCTGTGTTAATTCGTCAATGTGTGGAAGCGAGGGATGCAGTAAAGAAGGAATAGTGCATCGGTAAGGAGATACTCGTATCCCAAAAGATAATCTTGTCGTTTCCATAGAAACGTTACTCGATTGAGATGGAGATGTCATAGATCCCATGGTATCTCATAGCGACGCAATCTCTGTGTTAATTCGTCAATATGATCGCGCGAGGGATGCAGTAAAGCAGGAATAGTGCATCGGAAAGGAGGTACTCGTATCCAAGAACAATATCCCGTTGTTTCCATAGAAACGTTATTAGATTTAGGAGGAGATGTCATAGAACTCATAGTATTTCATAGCCACGCAATTTCTGTGATAAGCGGTCAATTTGAGGGAGCGAGGGATGCTATAAAGAAGGAATAGTGCTTCGAAAAGGAGATAGTCGTATCCCAAAAGGAGATCCTGTCGTTTCCGCAGAAACGTTACTCGACTTAGAAGGAGATGTCATAGAACCCATAGTATTTCATAGCAACGCAATTACTGTGTTAATTCGTCAGTGTGATGGAGCGAGGGATGCAGTAAAGAAGGAATAGTGCATCGCTAAGGGGATCGTCGTATCCCAAAAGCAAGTCCTGTCGTTTACATAGAAACGTTACTCGATTTTGATGGAGAAGACATAGAACACATAGAAATTCATAGCGACCCAATTTCTGTGTTAATTCGTCATTGTGAGGGAGCGAGGGATGCAGTAAAGAGGGAATAGTGTATCGGAAAGGAGATAGTCGTATCCCAAAAGAAACTCCTGTCGTTTCCATAGCAACGTTACTCGATTTAGAAGAGAAGTCATGGAACAAGCAGTATTTTCTAGCGACGCAATTTCTGTGTTATTTGGTCAATGTGAGGGAGCGAGGGATGAAGTAAGGAAGGAATACTACATCGGAAAGGAGTTAATCGTATCCCAAAAGAAAAAGCTGTTGTTTCCATAGAAACGTTACTCCATTTAGAAACTGATGTCATAGAACCCATAGTATTTCATAGCGCCGCAAATTCTGTGTTACTAGATTTAGAAGGAGATGTCATATAAAACATAGTATTTCATTGCGACGCAATTTCTGTGTTCATTCGTCAATGTGAGGGAACGAGGGACGCAGTAAAAAGGAATACTGCATCGGAAGTGAGATAGTCGCATTCCAAAAGAAAATCCTGTCGTTTCCATAGAGACGTTACTCGATTTAGAAGGAGAAGTCATAGAACACATAGTAATTCACAGCGACGCAGTATCTGTGTTAATTCGTCAATGTGAGGGAGCGAGGGATGCAGTAAAGAAGGAATAGTGCATCGGAAAGAAGATACTCGTATCCCAAAAGAAAATCCTGGCGTTTCAATAGAAACGTTACTCGCTTTTGAAGGAGAAGTCATTGAACGCATAGTATTTCATAGCGACGCAATTTCTGTGTTAATTCGTCAATGTGTGGGAGCGAGGGATGCAGTTAAGATGGATTTGTGCATCGGAACGGTGATACTCGTATCCCAAAAGAAAATCCTGTCGCCTCCATAGAAACATTACTCGGTATAGAAGGATGTAACCTCCCCCCTCACTTATCGACCTTAATGACAGTGAAAAATTAAACCGCGTGTACCTAATGGAAATTTGGGAAAAGCAATCGTCACCGAAGTTAATCTATCGGTAAAGAGGGAGGAAAGGGTTACATCTAAATGAAAGGAAAAATGCAAATGAAACTGGTGGAAATTAATTTTGAAAAGGGGTAAAGACAATAAAGAAAGTAAATGTGCGGCCGTTACGTTAACAATTAACTAGCGGTAATTAGATATTTGAGATTTGGGGGAAATCACGGTCGCCAGTCCTAAGGACAATTACTATAGTAACTGAAAAAGAAAGGTTATTACACATATAATTAACACTAGAAGCGTGGCAACTGAAGGTTGACACGTGTAGTGTGAAAACTGAAAGTTTGTCAGAAGTAATAAATTTCGCTACACTCTGACTTAATTTAGCAAAAGAATTAATAAAACCGGAAAATCGAAAGTTAATTTAGTGACTGAAGTTAATAGTGAGCTTTCTTTCTGAAGCACATCGAAATCCAGTAAAATACGGTTAGTCTTGGACTACCTCAACAATCATTTCAAAAGCAACTTGACTCTACGCAATTTAGAAACAAGAGATTTTACTTTGAACTTGAATTAAATGATTCTGAACTATTAACAATAGTAAAATTTAGTACGTACCAAGCTGAGCTGCAGTCACAGGTAAGCTAAAATATGCTAACAAAACTCGCACTCTAAATTTGTGCTCGTGTAACCTAAATATTGTAGCCAGCTACTGAACTTTGAAATTAAAGCAGTGAAATCTAATTATATTATTTTAATGCTGGCGTTTGAATTTCAACGACACTCGGGTTCATTTCGGAAAAGGAAGGGACCCTGCTTGGCAATGCAATTGGGACAATGAGCAACAAAGGTTCATGCTAAGTTGCTGTAATTTTGCGAGGCAAATGGAACAATTTGAAAAGCTGAGGTCTGCCATACAGTTCTGAAACTTTACGTGCTTTTAGTCTTCCTTGTTGGTTGATTGAAGGTTTGAAGCCGTCGATCGAGGAGGTGGCGACAGTCACTCATTGTCGGCCGTCGCTGTTGCAGAAGCTGGATGTTGGCGCGCCTTCTTCTCGACACGGTCACCAGGCGAAATGGGCTCTTGATGTGCGCCAGCTAATGCTTCCCGTCCGCGACACCATGTCAGAAACTATCATCGCGAGTCGAGCGCAATTACATGCTGCCAAACCCCGAAAGCGCGGCAACTCGCGGGAGCGTCACACAACACCTGCTCCACTCGCTACTCCCGCCCGACTCCGACTGCTCTGCCCGCGCTCCACGCGGCAGAGTTAACCCTACCAAAGATCCTACACACTTTGATTCTTCACACGACCCATCGATGTAATCGTTCGATAGCAGTTTTCCCTAGGCAAGATCCAGCGTAAAAATACAAATAATATTTGCGAAACAAACCAATTATACATCGACATAAGTGCATAAATATATATATATACAAACAGTAAAACAATTACAATATATAAAGAGACAGAAATGTCATATCTTGAGGTAACAAAACAAGGAAAAAAAATAATAGTACAATAGATGAAAATAGGAGGATACGCATTTCCGGCGTTACACGTGCCCCACATTGTCTGAGGATGTTCGTGTAACGTAAACAGACTCAGAAAATGTCCCAAAAAAGAAACAGCGGAAATGCATATGCTCAAAACATCAACAAAATTTAGCATTCGTCTAATTAATCATAAATCAATTTCTAGACCATAATAATTGAGTGGAGACACTCCTAATCTTATTCCACTCTGTCATCTTGCACAAAATAAAACAGGTTGACAACATATTAAAATTCATAGAAGATATAGAAAATGGTTTAGCTATTCCAAAATCATTAAAATTCGTAACACTATGAGAAATGGAATACTATTTGCAAAATTAATTAGAGTGCATCGTCATAAAAACAGGTAGATCAAAATACGCAAATAAATAATTAAATAGACTACACATTTTTACATAACCCTTTCATAATTAATATTCTCGTCATGGGAGTCCATTAAACGCTAAACAAGAAAATAACACACATCAGATCGAAAAAAACATAAATATTGACAGTAGAATTCTTTCAGCTGTCCAGGAAGAAAAACAATTCCGCCTTCCGTATTCGCAAGTACAAAGAATGCCGACAGCGGCCCAAGAGCCAACAGCGGCACAAGAGCCGACAGCGGCACGCCTCGCCAGTATTGTTGCGCCCGCGTGTGCGGCACGCTTGATCTCACTCGCCCTTGTGACGGCGTTTCCAGAACGTCCGTTTCACTGAATTCTTTCGGAAAAACTCACTCCCGAGTAATCTCAAGGAGTCCATAAACACTATCACAGTGGATAACTCAACACTGTCCATCATCACACGCATGTACTAGCCTGAAACTTAAAATAGCGTCTAAGTACATCGGCAATGACTAGTAAAACACATATTCATGGAATCTTACAGCTAGTTACAAAAACATATTTACATTCCTTAATCTACTGTGACTCAGTTGAAAACTTAAACTAGCAGCTTGGA
The DNA here is from genome assembly GCF_021461385.2 of Schistocerca piceifrons. NCBI lineage: Eukaryota > Metazoa > Arthropoda > Insecta > Orthoptera > Acrididae > Schistocerca > Schistocerca piceifrons. The sequence continues at coordinate 2,442,301 of NW_025728275.1, forward strand.
TTTTTCAGTTGATAAATAATCACTTTCTCTTAAATCATTTAGTCAAAATTAATTACTTATTAATTACAACTTCTTTAATGTCCTCTTGGTCAAGCAAAAGCATGGCAATCTAGCAAACCTTAAATCTTACACTCTATATTTACATATTGTACAAATTACGCATTGTGTGGTATTAATCGATCCTAGGTTGGTACAATTTCAAGTCTACTATATTCCGTATACCTAATCGTTTTCCAGAGCTTGGATACTCTAAGCAATAAGCATTTGTGTGAGGTATACCAATGACTTTATATGGTCCATTATAAACAAACTTAAATTTAGAGATTTCATTGTCTATCTCGCTCGATTTCTCATGAGCTTTTACAAGTACTAAGTCTCCGATTGCAAACTTAGCAAAACGCGCTTTAGCGTCATGACGACGTATGCGAGCATCAGCTTTTAGCTTCATTACTTCTCGCAAACGATCTTTTTACACCAATACTAATGTTAATTCGTGGAGGGAATTTGATTATCTCTTCCAATTCACTTTCTACACTTTTGTCAATGCCGAAATTCCTCATGTTACGGCAGTTCAAACCCATTCCTACGTCAATGTCATTCGGCCAGTTAACAATGTGTATAGGCTGGTATTGCCTATGCACACCGTCTCCTGCCTCGTCAAAACTAACTACTATTGTTTTATCTTGGGACGTACATGTCAACGTTTTGCTTTCGCAGTTAATCACTGCACGGTACTTTAACAGCCAATCTAACCCGATAATTACTTCCGTAGTTAAGTCTGGCACGACGACAAACTCTTGTTCAAATCGTGCCCCACATATCTCGAAGTTGACAAAAATCTGTTTTGTGACCGGTTTACTGGCCTTCCCAGTAGCACCGATAATTTTCACTCCTGTTACTGGCATAACTACGATGCCAGGTCTGTCTTTCAGTAACTCAAATATTTTCCCAGATACAGCACTCAATTCTGCACCGGTGTCAATCAACACGTTTAGTTGTAGGTCGTGCATATTAACAGACACTACTATCTGTCTACACTTGTCCTCGACTGTTTCTTTATTTTCCCACAGTAAATCCTCGTCTATATCCAGGTCATTCCAGAAAAAACCATCCGGCTTTGATCCTAAATCCGGCTTATCTGGCGGCTTTTTCAGCCTCTGTTCACATACAGTTTTAATTTCAACACGTTTGTCCTGAGGCTTAGTCTCTAGCTTCGCCTCCAATACCGAAAACTTTTCCTCTAACTCGTCAACTAGTGAGTGTTGCTTTGCTATCAATTCATTAATCGTCACCTTCGTTGATTCCACTTTGGTCAGATTAATCTCATCCGCCAATCTACCTGGAGGAATGTGCCCAGTCGCATCTGAAATTACTTCCTCTGGATCTGCGCAACCCACACTGCTACCGTCTGACCGCATAACGTCAGCTCTAACCTCATACACGCTGAAATCTATGTGCTTTTCTACCAATTGTGTCCGGCTATCACTAAAATTTTCGTAATCTTTCCCCTTAATACTCTCGCAATGTTTAAACTGGAGGTTTGCGTCGGATGGGTCGGCTACTTCTACCACTATAACTTTCGGTAAAGTCTGCCGGTTAGGGCCAGAACTTTCCGTTACTCCTTCAACATCTAACTCCTGCGGGACGAAACACGACGAATCTTGCTCGTGCTCCCCATTAACATCAACTATTTCTGGTAAAGTCTGCCGGTTAGGGCCAGAACTTTCAATCACTTCACAAATACTATCTTCCTGTGGGACGAGACGCGGCAAATACTGCACGCGCTCCCCATAAACACTTCTCCCATACAGACCCCTATAATCTCTTAGTTCGTCGTATAAGCGACCGAACTGCCTTAACCAGACCTCATCCCTCTCTGCATCCCCTCGCTCGATGACGGACGTTTTATCCGACATCTGATCTTCTCTCAACAATTGCGAATCATTCTTAAACTCAATCTCCAGTTCCGCTGTGGGTATTACAGCTGGCACCTTATAATCGATTTCCGGAACACTACTTAAATTGTTCTCACTGACAGTGAATGTACCTTCTACTGCCGTGTATAGAGCTGATCTACTACTTGTGGGCGCACTCCTTTTTCTTAACACTGGCACACTCTCCCGCCATTGATTATTCCACACGGAATTTTCATACCGACGACACCTGGGTTTTCTCCTGCTATTGGGCCGCCAAAATTTCTCCACGCCCGGTCGGCCCCTCACCGGCGCGGCTAATGGTTTCCCTGTCTCGTCCCAGCAGATACGCTCCCCGGATGCTGCTGAGGCGGCTGATCACACCCTCTGGCGTTATTACTATTCTGTGAAGCCCGTATCACGTTAGTATGATACTGGTTTCCGTCATTCCTGTTATTATTTGCATTGTACCGATTGTTATTACGGTCCGAACCATTATTGTTATTGCTGCCATGGTTGCGGTATGCATTATTCCCGTGGTTATCGTTGTTGTGGTTGCTGTGGTACCCGTTGTTGTTACCACGGCCTCTGCCACTGTCGCGATTATTGCGCCAATAGTCCTCGTCCTCAACTCTTCCCAGGAAATCATTGATTGTCCTGTGATTGCTTCCTACATAGCGTTTAGTATCATCTGGAAGCTTCTTGTAGAGTTCCCAGACTATTTCGGATTCCGTGCGGCGATCACGCAAATATTCCAACTTGCGGATCCAGCCCTCACAAAACTCCTTCATCGAGCCGCGCGAATTCGCATCGAAAGGCCTCGATACGACAAATTCGCGCCAGACACTTTGCTGTTTTTGCTCTGACCAGTATTCAGCCAGAAACAAATTTTTAAACTCGTCAAAAGTCAGGTTCGTAATGTTGAGGTTTAGGCCCCAACGCTTGGCATCACCAGCCAACACATCAATAACCGCATTAATTTTTCTCTCATTAGTCCATGACCTGGGTAAAACTCTTTCACAATTTTTAATGAAATCCGTCGGGTGTATACCGCCTTTTTTCAAGGGGTCGAACCGCTCCTCTTTCGTCAACAACTCTGAACTATGTGCACAGATTGGCACATAGCTCTGTTTTTCGTCAAGTTTCCTTTCTAATTCCGACACCCTCGTAATCACTTGGCAAGTGGTTGTCGCAAGCGTTTCCACTTCCCTCTTTTTCTCTTCACAGGTGTTAGCCTGCTTCGTCACTTTGGTATCTACTTCGGATACTAAAGCCTTTAAAGTTTCCACCTTCTGCTGATCCTCTTTTCTCACTAATTGAATTTGTTCCGTCACCTTATTCTCGATGATCGGAGCAACTGCGTCTCCTACACTTTTCTCGATTCTGCTAATTTCGGAATCAAAACGAGTATTTATGCTCGCAATTTCCGCCTGAACGCCTATCATTTCCTGTTTAAGGTTACCGATTTCGGTATTAATCACGACAATATCGTCTTTGATTTTATCAACTTTTGTGTTAACAACTTCAACATTGTTGTTAACAACATTAATAGCTTTGTTCTGATTGTCTAGCATTCGTTCAATTTTTTCAGACTGAGCTACTTGCTTGGCAGCCTGAGCTGCTTGCTCGGCAGACTGAGCTTCTTGCTTGGCAGCCTGATCTTTAAATTTTGCCGATTGACTCTTGATTTCGTAAATCAAAACATTCAATAAATCAGTTAAATTCCCGGAAACCACCGGTTTTACTTCCGTAGCGGCTTCCTCTTTCATTGTCCCCCCGTATTTGTCATCAACAGATTCAGATTTGATTTTCACTTCCGATTCCGAAACATTTTCTAAAGTCTGGAATTCCATTTCTGCTCTTTGTTGCGTTTCGGCGGTCGCATCTTTCATGCTAGCCGCCTGCCCCGGAACAATGGGTACCGCTGTGCGCGTTTCCCACTGTTCGACCGATTGTTCCGTATCTAAGTCTACCAAATTTTGGTAATTGTTGCCTTCACTCATTTTAATAATTTTCAATATAAATGCAAAATCTCAACTGTAATTAGGATTCCTCACACGAATATTCTCGCTGACGTATCGACCATTTCGTAACCAGTACTTTGTTACGAGATTTGCACAATGCAAAATTCGTGTCCAGAACAACCTCAAATTTGAAGATTGTCCTGTCACCAGGTCCCCACGTGTAACCTCCCCCCTCACTTATCGACCTTAATGACAGTGAAAAATTAAACCGCGTGTACCTAATGGAAATTTGGGAAAAGCAATCGTCACCGAAGTTAATCTATCGGTAAAGAGGGAGGAAAGGGTTACATCTAAATGAAAGGAAAAATGCAAATGAAACTGGTGGAAATTAATTTTGAAAAGGGGTAAACTCAATAAAGAAAGTAAATGTGCGTCTGTTACGTTAACAATTAACTAGCGGTAATTAGATATTTGAGATTTGGGGGAAATCACGGTCGCCAGTCCTAAGGACAATTACTATAGTAACTGAAAAAGAAAGGTTATTACACATATAATTAACACTAGAAGCGTGGCAACTGAAGGTTGACACGTGTAGTGTGAAAACTGAAAGTTTGTCAGAAGTAATAAATTTCGCTACACTCTGACTTAATTTAGCAAAAGAATTAATAAAACCGGAAAATCGAAAGTTAATTTAGTGACTGAAGTTAATAGTGAGCTTTCTTTCTGAAGCACATCGAAATCCAGTAAAATACGGTTAGTCTTGGACTACCTCAACAATCATTTCAAAAGCAACTTGACTCTACGCAATTTAGAAACAAGAGATTTTACTTTGAACTTGAATTAAATGATTCTGAACTATTAACAATAGTAAAATTTAGTACGTACCAAGCTGAGCTGCAGTCACAGGTAAGCTAAAATATGCTAACAAAACTCGCACTCTAAATTTGTGCTCGTGTAACCTAAATATTGTAGCCAGCTACTGAACTTTGAAATTAAAGCAGTGAAATCTAATTATATTATTTTAATGCTGGCGTTTGAATTTCAACGACACTCGGGTTCATTTCGGAAAAGGAAGGGACCCTGCTTGGCAATGCAATTGGGACAATGAGCAACAAAGGTTCATGCTAAGTTGCTGTAATTTTGCGAGGCAAATGGAACAATTTGAAAAGCTGAGGTCTGCCATACAGTTCTGAAACTTTACGTGCTTTTAGTCTTCCTTGTTGGTTGATTGAAGGTTTGAAGCCGTCGATCGAGGAGGTGGCGACAGTCACTCATTGTCGGCCGTCGCTGTTGCAGAAGCTGGATGTTGGCGCGCCTTCTTCTCGACACGGTCACCAGGCGAAATGGGCTCTTGATGTGCGCCAGCTAATGCTTCCCGTCCGCGACACCATGTCAGAAACTATCATCGCGAGTCGAGCGCAATTACATGCTGCCAAACCCCGAAAGCGCGGCAACTCGCGGGAGCGTCACACAACACCTGCTCCACTCGCTACTCCCGCCCGACTCCGACTGCTCTGCCCGCGCTCCACGCGGCAGAGTTAACCCTACCAAAGATCCTACACACTTTGATTCTTCACACGACCCATCGATGTAATCGTTCGATAGCAGTTTTCCCTAGGCAAGACCCAGCGTAAAAATACAAATAATATTTGCGAAACAAACCAATTATACATCGACATAAGTGCATAAATATATATATATACAAACAGTAAAACAATTACAATATATAAAGAGACAGAAATGTCGTATCTTGAGGTAACAAAACAAGGAAAAAAAAATAATAGTACAATAGATGAAAATAGGAGGATACGCATTTCCGGCGTTACAAGGAGATGTCATAGAACCCATTGATTTTCATAGCGACGCTATTTCTGTGTTAAATCGTCAATGTGAGGGAGCGAGGGATGCAGTAAAGAAGGAATAGTGCATCGGAAAGTAGATAGTCGTATCCCAAAAGCAATCCAGTCGTTGCAATAGAAACGTTACTCGATTTAGAAGTAGATGTCATCGAACCCATAGTATTTCATAGAGACGCAAGATCTGTGTTAATTCGTGAATGTGACGGAGCGGGGGATGCTGTAAAGAAGCAATATAGCCTCAGAAAGGAGATACTCGCATCCCAAAAGAAAATCCTGTCGTATCCATAGAAACGTTACTCGGTTTAGAGGGGGATGTCATAGAACCCATTGTATTTCATAGCGACACAGTTTCTGTGTTAATTCGTCAATGTGAGGGAGCGAGGGAGGCAGTAAAGACGGAATAGTGCTTCGGAAAAAAGTTAGTCGTATCCCAAACTGAAATCTTGTCGTTTCCATAGAAACGTTATACGATTTAGAAGGATATGTCATATAACCCATAGTATTTCTTAGCGAGGCAATTTCTGTGTTAATTCGTCAATGTGAGAGAGCGAGGGATGCAGTAGAGAATGAATAGTGAGACGGAAAGGAAATAGTCGTATCCCAAAAGAGTATACTGTCCTTTCCATAGAAAAGTTACTCGATTTAGAAGGAGATGTTATTGAACCCATAGTATTTCTTAGCGACGCAATTTCTGTGTTACTTCGTCAATGTGAGGGAGCGAGGGATGCAGTGAACGTGGAATAGTGCATCTTAAAGAAAATAGTCGTATCCCAAAATAAAATCCTGTGTTTTCCATTGGAATGATTCTCGATTTAGAAGGAGATGTTTTAGAACCCATAGTATTTCATAGCGACGCAATTTCTGTGTTAATTCGTCATTGTGAGGGAGCGAGGGCTGCAGTAAAAAAGGAATAGTACATCGGAATGGAGATAGTCGTATCCCAAAACAAAATCCTGTCATTTACATAGAAAACGTTACTTGATTTAGAAGGAGAAGTCGTAGAACCCATAGTATTACATAGCGACGCAATTTCTTTCTTAATTCGTCAATGTGAGGGAGCGAGGGATGCAGTAAAGAAGGAATAGTGCATCGGAAAGGAGATAGTCGTATCCCAAAACAAAATTCTGTCGTTTCGATAGAAACGTTACTCGACTTAGAAGGAGATGTCATAGAACACATTGTATGCCATAGCGACGCAATATATGTGTTAATTCGCCAATGTGAGGGAGCGAGGTATGCAGTAAAGAAGGAATAGAGCATCGGAAAGGAGGTACTCGTATCACAAAAAAAGATCCTGTCGATTCCATAGAAACGTTACTCGATTTAGAAGGAGAAGAAATAGAACCCAAAGTATTTCATAGCAACGGCATTTATGTGTTAATTCGTCAATGTGAGGGCGCCAGGAGTGCAGTATAGAAGGAAATGTGAATCGGAAATTAGATAGTCGTATCCCAAAAGAAATTCCTGTTGTATCCATAGAATCGTTACTCAGTTTAGAGGGAGATGTCATAGAACACACAGTATTTCATAGCGACGCAGTTTCTGCGTTAATTCGTCGATGTGAGGGCGCCAGGAGTGCAGTAAAGAAGGATACGTGCATCGGATAGGGGATAGTAGTATCCCAAAAGAAAATCCTGTCGTTTCCATGGAAACATTACATGATTTAGAAGGATATGTCATACTACCCATAGTATTTCATAACGACACAATTTCTGTGTTAATTCGTCAATGTGAGGGAGCGGGGTATGCAGGAAAGATGGAATAATGCATCGGATAGGAGATAGTAGTATCCCAAAAGAAAATCCTGTCGTATCCATAGAAACGTTACACGGTTTAGAGGGGGATGTCATAGAAGCCATTGTATCTCATAGCGACGCAAACTCTGTGTTAAATTGTCAATGTGAGGGTGCGAGCGATGCAGTAAAGACGAAATAGTGCATCGGAAATGTGTTAGTCGTACCTAAACTAAAATCTTGTCGTTTCCATAGAAACGTTACACGATTTAGAATAATATGTCATACAACCCATAGTATTTCTTAGCGACGCAATTTCTGTGTTAATTCGCCAATGTGAGGGAGCGAAGGATGCAGTAAAGAATGAATAGTGAATCGGAAAGGAAATAGTGGTATCCCTAAAGAGAATACTGTCGTTTCTATAGAAACGTTACTCGATTTAGATGGAGACTTTATTGGACCCATTGTATTTCATAGCGACGCAATTTCTGTGTTAATTCGTTATTGTGAGGGAGCGAGGGATGCAGTAAACAAGGAATAGTGCATCTTAAAGAATATAGTCGAATCCCAAAAGAAAATCCTGACGTTTCCATTGGAACGTTTCGCGATTTAGAAGGAGAAGATATAGAACCCATAGTATTTAATAGCGACGCAATTTCTATGTTACTTCGTCAACGTGACGTAGCGAGGGATGCAGTAAAGAAGGAATAGTACACCGGAAAGGAGACAGTCGTATCCCAAAAGAAAATCCTGTCGTTTCCATAGAAATGTTACTCGATTTAGAAGGAGAAGTCGTAGAACCCTTTGTATTACATAGCGACGCAATTTGTGTGTTAATTCGTCAATGTGAGGGAGCGGGGGATGCAGTAAAGAAGGAATGGTGCATCGGAAAGGAGATAGTCGTATCCCAAAAGAAAATCCTGTCGTTTCTATAGAAACGTTACTCGATTTCGAAGGATATGTCATACAACCCCTAGTATTTCTTAGCGACGCAATTTCTGTGTTAATTCGTCAATGTGAGAGAGCGAGGGATAGAGTAAAGAATGAATAGTGAGACGGAAAGGAAATAGTCGTATCCCAAAAGAGTATACTGTCCTTTCCATAGAAACGTTACTCGAATTAGAAGGAGATTTTATTGGACCCATAGCATTTCATAGCGACGCAATTTCTGTGTTAATTCGCCAATGTGAGAGAGCGAGGGATGCAGTGAACAAGGAATAGTGCATCTTAAAGAAAATAGTCGTAGCCCAAAAGAAAATCCTGCCGCTTCCATTGGAAAGTTTCTCGATTTAGAAGGAGATGTTTTAGAACCCATAGTATTTTACAGCGACGCAATTTCTGTGTTAATTCGTCAATGTGAGGGAGCGAGGGATGCAGTAAAAAAGGAATAGTACATCGGAATGGAGAAAGTCGTATCCTAAAAGAAAATCCTGTCGCTTCCATTGGAACGTCTCTCGATTTAGAAAGAGATGTTATAGAACCCATAGTATTTCATAGCGACACAATTTCTATGTTAATTCCTCGATGTGAGGGAGCGAGGGATGCAGTAAACATAGAATAGTGCATCGTAAAGAAAATAGTCGTATCCCAAAAGAAAATCCTGTCGTTTCCATTGGAACGTTTCTCGATTTAGAAGGAGATGTTATAGAACCCATAGTATTTCATAGCGAAGCAATTTCTATGTTAATTCGTCAATGTGAGGGAGCGAGGGATGCAGTAAAGAAGGAATAGTACATCGGAAAGGAGAAAGTCGTATCCCAAAAGAAAATTCTGTCGTTTCCATAGAAATGTTACTCGATTTGTAAGGAGAAGTCGTAGAACCCATAGTATTACATAGCGACGCAATTTCTGAGTTAATTCGTCAATCTGAATGAGCGAGGGATGCAGTAAAGAAGGAATGGTGCATCGGAAAGGAGATAGTCGTATCCCAAAAGAAAATCCTGTCGTTTCCATAGAAACGTTATTCGATTTCGAAGGATATGTCATAGAACACATTGTATGCCATAGCGACGCAATTTATTTGTTAATTCGCCAATGTGAGGGAGCGAGGAATGCAGTAAAGAAGGAATAGAGCATCGGAAAGAAGATACCCGTATCAAAAAAAGAGATGCTGTCGATTCCATAGAAACGTTACTCGATTTAGAAGGAGAAGACATAGAACCCAAAGTATTTCAAAGCAACGCCATTTATGTGTTAATTCGTCAATTTGAGGGCGCCAGGAGTGCAGTATAGAAGGATAAGTGCATCGGAAATTAGATAGTCGTATCCCAAAAGAAATTCCTGTTGTATACATAGAATCGTTACTCGGTTTAGAGGGAGATGTCATAGAACACATAGTATATCATAGCGACGCAGTCTCTGCGTTAATTCGTCGATGTGAGGGCGCCAGTGAGTGCTGTAAAGAAGGATAACTGCATCGGATAGGAGATAGTAGTATCCCAAAAGAAAATCCTGTCGTTTCCATAGAAACGTTACTCGATTTCGAAGGATATGTCATACAACCCATAGTATTTCTTAGCGACGCAATTTCTGTGTTTATTCGTCAATGTGAGAGAGCGAGGGATGCAGTAAAAAATGAATAGTGAATCGGAAAGTAAATAGTCGTGTCCCTAAAGAGAATACTGTCGTGTTCACAGAAACGTTACTCGATTTAGAAGGAGATTTTATTGGACCCATAGCATTTCCTAGCGACGCAATTTCTTTGTTAATTCGTCAATGTGAGGGAGCGAGGGATGCAGTAAAGAAGGAATAGTGCATCGGAAAGGAGATAGTCGTATCCCAAAAGAAAATTCTGTCGTTTCGATAGAAACGTTACTCGACTTAGAAGGAGATATCATAGAACACATTGTATGCCATAGCGACGCAATATATGTGTTAATTCGAAAATGTGAGGGAGCGAGGAATGCAGTAAAGAAGGAATAGAGCATCGGAAAGGAGGTACTCGTATCACAAAAAAAGATCCTGTCGATTCCATAGAAACGTTACTCGATTTAGAAGGAGAAGAAATAGAACCCAAAGTATTTCATAGCAACGGCATTTATGTGTTAATTCGTCAATGTGAGGGCGCCAGGAGTGCAGTATAGCAGGATAAGTGCATCGGAAATTAGATAGTCGTATCCCAAAAGAAATTCCTGTTGTATCCATAGAATCGTTACTCAGTTTTGAGGGAGATGTCATAGAACACATAGTATTTCATAGCGACGCAGTTTCTGCGTTAATTCGTCGATGTGAGGGCGCCAGGAGTGCAGTAAAGAAGGATAACTGCATCGGATAGGAGATAGTAGCATCCCAAAAGAAAATCCTGTCGTTTCCATGGAAACATTACATGATTTAGAGGGATATGTCATACTACCCATAGTATTTCATAACGACGCAATTTCTGTGTTAATTCGTCAATGTGAGGGAGCGGGGGATGCAGGAAAGATGGAATAATGCATCGGATAGGAGATAGTAGTATCCCAAATGAAAATCCTGTCGTATCCATAGAAACGTTACACGGTTTAGAGGGGGATGTCATAGAAGCCATTGTATTTCATAGCGACGCAAACTCTGTGTTAAATTGTCAATGTGAGGGAGCGAGCGATGCAGTAAGGACGAAATAGTGCATCGGAAAGGTGTTAGTCGTATCCAAACTAAAATCTTGTCGTTTCCACAGAAACGTTACTCGATTTTGAAGGATATGTCATACAACCCATAGTATTTCTTAGCGACGCAATTTCTGTGTTAATTCGCCAATGTGAGGGAGCGAAGGATGCAGTAAAGAATGAATAGTGAATCGGAAAGGAAATAGTCGTATCCCTAAAGAGAATACTGTCGTTTCATTAGAAACGTTACTCGATTTAGATGGAGATTATATTGACCCATTGTTTATCATAGCGACGCAATTTCTGTGTTAATTCGTTAATGTGAGGGAACTAGGGATGCAGTAAACAAGGAATAGTGCATCTTAAAGAATATAGTCGAATCCCAAAAGAAAATCCTGACGTTTCCATTGGAACGTTTCTCGATTTAGAAGGAGAAGTTATAGAACCCATAGTATTTCATAGCGACGCAATTTCTATGTTAATTCGTCAATGTGACGGAGCGAGGGATGCAGTAAAGAAGGAATAGTACACCGGAAAGGAGAAAGTCGTATCCCAAAAGAAAATCCTGTCGTTTCCATAGAAATGTTACTCGATTTAGAAGGAGAAGTCATAGAACCCTTAGTATTACATAGCGACGCAATTTGTGTGTTAATTCGTCAATGTGAGGGAGCGGGGGATGCAGTAAAGAAGGAATGGTGCATCGGAAAGGAGATAGTCGTATCCCAAAAGAAAATCCTGTCGTTTCCATAGAAACGTTACTCGATTTAGAAGGAGATTTTATTGGACCCATACCATTTCATAGCGACGCAATTTCTGTGTTAATTCGTCAATGTGAGGGAGCGAGGGATGCAGTAAAAAAGGAATAGTACATCGGAAAGGAGAAAGTCGTACCCCAAAAGGAAATCCTGTCGTTACGATACAAACGTTACTGGATTTAGAAGGGGATGTCATAGAACCCAAAGTACTTCAAAGCGACGCAATTTCTGTGTTAATTCGTAATGTGTGGTAGCGCGGGATGCAGTAAAGAAGGAATAGTGCATCGGAAAGGAGATAGTCGTATCCGAAATGAAAATCTTGTCGTTTCCATTGAAACGATACTCGATTTAGGAGATGTCATAAAATCCATAGTATTTCATGGCGACGCAATTTCTGTGTTAATTCGTCAATGTGAGTGCGCGAGGAGTGCAGTAAAGGAGGATTAGATCATCGGAAAGGAGATACTCGTATCCCAAAAGAGTATACTGTCCTTTCCATAGAAACGTTACTCGATCTAGAAGGAGAAGACATAGAACACAAAGTATTTCATAGCAATGCCATTTATGTGTTAATTCGTCAATGTGAGGGCGCCAGGAGTGCAGTGTAGATGGATAAGTGCATTGGAAATTAGATAGCCGTATCAAAAAAGATAATCCTGTCGTATCCATAGAAACTTTACTCAGTTTAAAGGGAGATGTCATAGAACCCGTAATATTTCATAGCGACGCAGTTTCTGTGTTAATTCGTCAATGCGTGTTCGCCAGGAGCGCAGTAAAGAAGGATAAGTGCTTCGGATAGGAGATAGTAGTATCCCAAAAGAAAATCCTGTCGTTTTCATAGAAACGTTACTCGATTTAGGAGGGGATGTCATAGAACCCAAAGTATTTCAAAGCGACAGAATTTCTGTGTTAATTCGTGAATGTGTGGTAGCGTGGGATGTAGTAAAGAAGGAATAGTGCATTGAAAAGGAGATAGTCGTATCCGAAATGAAAATCTTGTCGTTTCCATTGAAACGTAACTCGATTTAGTAGATGTCATAGAACCCATAGTATTTCATAGCGACGGAGTTTCTGTGTTAAATCGTCAATGTGAGGGCGCCAGGAATGCAGTAAAGATGGATAAGTGCATCGGAAATTAGGTAGTCGCATCCCAAAAGAAAATCCAATCGTTTCCACAGTAACGTAACATGATTTAGAAGGTTGTCATACAACCCATAGTATTTCATAGCGACGCAATTTCTGTGTTAATTCGGCAATGTGAGGGAGCGCGGGATGCAGTAAAGAAGGATTAAGTGCATCGGACAGGAGATAGTCGTATCCCAAAAGAAAATCCTGTCGTATCCATAGAAACGTTACCGGATTTAGAAGGATATGTCATACAACCCATAGTATTTTTTAGCGACGTAATTTCTGTGTTAATTCGTCAATGTGAGAGAGCGAGGGATGCAGTAAAGAATGAATAGTGAGACGGAAAGAAAGTAGTCGTATCCCAAAAGAGTATACTGTCCTTTCCATAGAAACGTTACTCGATTTAGAAGGAGATTTGATTGGACCCATAGTATTTCATAGCGACGCAATTTCTGTGTTAATTCGTCAATGTGAGGGAGCGAGGGATGCAGTGAACAAGGAATAGTGCATCTTAAAGAAAATAGTCGTAGCCCAATAGAAAATCCTGTCGTTTCCATTGAAAAGTTTCTCGATTTAGAAGCAGATGTTTTAGAACCCATAGTATTTCATTCTATGGATACAACAGGAATATCTTTTGTGATACGACTATCTAATTTCCGATGCACTTATCCTACTATACTGCACTCCTGGCGCCCTCACATTGACGAATTAACACATAAATGGCGTTGCTATGAAATACTTTGGGTTCTATGTCTTCTCCTTCAAAATCGAGTAACGTTTCTATGGAATCGACAGGATCTTTTTTTTTTTGATACGAGTATCTCCTTTCCGATGCTCTATTCCTTCTTTACTGCACTCCACGCGCACTCACATTGACGAATTAACACAGAAATTGCGTCGCGATGAAATACTATGGATTCTATGACATCTTCTAAATCGAGTTAAGTTTCAATGGAAACGACAAGATTTTCATTTCGGATACGTCTATCGCCTTTCCGATGCACTATTCCTTCTTTATTGCATCCCGCGGTACCACACATTCACGAATTAACACAGAAACTGCATCGCTATGAAATACTTTGTGTTCTATGACATCCCCTTCTAATTCGAGTAACGTTTCTATGGAAACGACAGGATTCTCTTTTGGGATACGAGTACCTCCTTTCCGATGCACTATTCCTTCTTCACTGCATTCCTCGCTCCCTCACATTGGCGAATTAACACATAAATTGCGTCGCTATGGCATACAATGTGGTCAATGACATCTCCTTCTAAGTTGAGTAACGTTTCTATCGAAACGACAGAATTATCTTTTGGGATACGACTATCTCCTTTCCGATGCACTATTCCTTCTTTACTGCATCCCTCGCTCCCTCACATTGACGAATTAACAAAGAAATTGCGTCGCTATGTAATACTATGGGTTCTACGACTTCTCCTTCTAAATCGAGTAACGTTTCTATGTAAACGACAGGATTTTGTTTTGGGATACGACTATCTCCTTTCCGATGTACAATTTCTTTTTTACTGCATCCTTCGCTCCCTCACATTGCCGAATTAACACAGAAATTGCGTCGCTATGAAATACTATGGGTTCTAAAACATCTCCTTCTAAATCGAGAAACTTTCCAATGGAATCGACAGGATTTTCTTTAGGGATACGACTATTTTATTTAAGATGCACTATTCCATGTTCACTGCATCCCTCGCTCCCTCACATTGACGAATTAACACAGAAATTGCATCGCTATGAAATACTATGGGTCCAATAAAATCTCCTTCTAAATCGAGTACCGTTTCTATGGAAAGGACAGTATTCCCTTTTGGGATACGACTATTTCCTTTCCGACTCACTATTCATTCGTTACTGCATCCCTCGCTCTCTCACATTGACGAATTAACACAGAAATTGCGTCGCTAGGAAATACTATGGGTTGTATGATATATCCTTCGAAATCGAGTAACGTTTCTATGGAAACAACAGGATTTTCTTTTGGGATACGACTATCTCCTTTCTGATGTACTATTCCTTCTTTACTGCATCCCACGCTCCCTCACATTGACGAATTACCATAGAAATTGCGTCGCTATGAAGTACTATGGGTTCTATAACATCCCCTTTCAAATCGAGAAACGTTCCAATGGAAACGACGGGATTTTCTTTTGGGATACGACTATTTTCTTTAAGATGCACTATTCGTTGTGTACTGCATCCCTCGCTCCCTCACATTGACGAATTAACACTGAAATTGCGTCTCTATGAAATTCTATGGGTCCAATAAAATCTCCTTCTAAATCGAGTAACGTTTCTATGGAAAAGACAGGATTTTAGTTTGGGATACGACTAACTCCTTTCCGATGCACTATTCCGTCTTTACTGCATCCCTCGCTCCCTCACATTGACAATTTCACACTGAAATTGCGTCGCTATGAAATACAATGGGTTCTGTGACATCTCCTTCTAAATCGAGTAACGTTTCAATGGAAACGACAGGATTTTCTTTTGGGGTACGACTATTTTCTATCCGATACACTATTACTTGTTTACTGCATGCCTCGCTCCCTCACATTGACGAATTAACACAGAAATTGCGTCGCTATGAAACACTATGGGTTGAATAGAATCTCCTTGTAAATCGAGTAACGTTTCTATGGAAAGGACAGTATTCTCTTTTGGGATACGACTATTTACTTTCCGATGCACTATTCATTCTTTACTGCATCCCTCGCTCCCTCACATTGGTGAATTAACACAGAAATTGCGTCGCTAAGAAACACTATGGGTTGTATGACAGATCCCCCTAAACCGTGTAACGTTTCTATGGATACAGCAGTTATTTCTTTTGGGATACGACTATCTAATTTCCGATGCACTTATCCTTCTATACTGCACTCCTGGCGCCCTCACATTGACGATTTAACACATAAATGGCGTTGCTATCATATACTCTGGGTTCTATGTCTTCTCCTTCTAAACGTTACACGGTTTAGAGGGCGATGTCATAGAACCCATAGTATTTCATAGCGACGCAGTTTCTGCGTTAATTCGTCGTCGTGAGGGCGCCAGGAGCGCTGTAAAGAAGGATAAGTGCATCGGATAGGAGATAGTAGTGTCCCAAAAGAAAATCCTGTCGTTTCCATGGAAACATTACATGATTTAGAAGGATATGTCATACTACCCATAGTATTTCATAACGACGCAATTTCTGTGTTAATTCGTCAATATGAGGGAGCGGGGGATGCAGGAAAGAAGGAATAGTGCATCGGCTAGGAGATAGTAGTATCTCAAAAGCAAATCCTTTTGTATCCATAGAAACGTTACACGGTTTAGAGGGCGATGTCATAGAACCCATAGTATTTCATAGCGACGCAATTTCTGTGTTAATTCGTCAATGTGAGGGAGCGAGGGATGCAGTAAACAAGGAATAGTGCATCGGAATGGTGATAGTCGTATCCCAAAAGAGATCCTGTCGATTCCATAGAAACGTTACTCCATTTAGAAGGAGAAGACATAGAACCCAAAGTATTTCATAGCAACGCCATTTATGTGTTAATTCGTCAATGTGAGGGCGCCAGGAGTGCAGTATAGAAGGATAAGTGTATCGGATAGGAGATAGTAGTATCCCAAAAGCAAATCCTGTAGTTTCCATCGAAACATTACATGATGTAGAAGGATATGTCATACTACCCATAGTATTTCATAACGACGCAATTTCTGTGTTAATTCGTCAATATGAGGGAGCGGGGGATGCAGGAAAGAAGGAATAGTGCATCGGCTAGGAGATAGTAGTATCTCAAAAGCAAATCATTTTGTATCCATAGAAACGTTACACGGTTTAGAGGGCGATGTCATAGAACCCATAGTATTTCATAGCGACGCAATTTCTGTGTTAATTCGTCAATGTGAGGGAGCGAGGGATGCAGTAAACAAGGAATAGTGCATCTTAAAGAAAATAGTCGTATCCCGAAAGAAAATCCTGTCGTTTCCCTTGGAACGTTTCTCGATTTAGAAGGAGATGTTATAGAACCCATAGTATTTCATAGCGACGCAATTTCTATGTTAATTCGCCAATGTGAGGGAGCGAGGTATGCAGTAAAGAAGGAACAGTACATCGGAATGGAGAATGTCGTATCCCAAAAGAAAATCCGGTCGTTTCCATAGAAATGTTACTCTATTTAGAAGGAGAAGTCGTAGAACCCATAGTATTACATAGCGACGCAATTTCTGTGTTAATTCGTCAATGTGAGGGAGCGAGGGATGCAGCAAAGAAGGAATGGTGCATCGGAAGGAGATAGTCGTATCCCAAAAGAAAATCATGTCGTTTCCATAGAAACGTTACTCGATTTCGAAGGATATGTCATAAAACACATAGTATTTCTTAGCGACTTAATTTCTGTGTTAATTCGTCAATGTGAGACAGCGAGGGATGCAGTAAATTATGAATAGTGCATCTTAAAGAAAATAGTCGTAGCCCAAAAGGAAATCCTGTCGTTTCCATTGGAAAGTTTCTCGATTTAGAAGGAGATCTTTTAGAACCCATAGTATTTCATAGCGACGCAATTTCTGTGTTAATTCGTCAATGTGAAGGAGCGAGGGATGCAGGAAGAAAGGAATAGTACATCGGAAAGGAGATAGTCGTACCCCAAAAGGAAATTCTGTCGTTTCCATAGAAACGTTACTCGATTTAGAAGGGGATGTCATAGAACCCAAAGTATTTCAAAGTGACGCAATTTCTGTGTTAATTCGTGAATGTGCGTTAGCGCGGGATGCAGTAAAGAAGGAATAGTGCATTGGAAAGGAGATAGTCGTATCCGAAATGAAAATTTTTTCGTTTCCATTGCAACGTAACTCGATGTAGGAGATGTCATAGAATCCATAGTATTTCATGGCGACGCAATTTCTGTGTTAATTCGTCAATTTGAGTGCGCGAGGAGTGCAGTAAAGAAGGAATAGCACATCGGAAAGGAGATACTCGTATCCCAAAAAGAGATCCTGTCGATTCCATAGAAACGTTACTCGATTTAGAAGGAGAAGACATAGAACCCGAAGTATTTCATAGCAACGCCCTTTATGTGTTAATTCGTCAATGTGAGAGCGCCAGGAGTGCAGTACAGAAGGATAAGTGCATCGGAAATTAGGTAGTCGCATCCCAAAAGAAAATCCAGTCGTTTCCACAGTAATGTAACATGATTTAGAAGGTTGTCATACAACCCATAGTATTTCATAGCGACGCAATTTCTGTGTTAATTCGTCAATGTGAGGGAGCGCGGGATGCAGTAAAGAAGAATTAAGTGCATCGGACAGGGGATAGTTGTATCCCAAAAGAAAATCCTGTCTTATCCATAGAAACGTTACTCGGTTTAGAGGGAGATGCCTTAGAACACACAGTATTTCATAGCGACGCTATTTATGTGTTAATTCGTCAATTTTAGGGAGCGAGGGATGCAGTAAAGAAGGAAAAGTGCATCAGAAAAGAGATACCCGTATCCCTAAAGAAAATGTGTTGTTTCCATAGAAACGTTACTCGATTTAGAGGGAGATGTTATGGAACACATAGTATTTCAAAGCGGCGCAATTTCTGTGTTAATTCGTCAATGTGAGGGAGCAGGGGATGCAGTAAGAATGGAATAGTGCATCGGAAAGGAGATAGTCGTATCCCAAAAGAAAATCCAGTCGTTTCCATTGAAACGTTACTCGATTTTCAAGATGTCATAGAATCCATAGTATTTCATGGCGACGCAATTTCTGTGTTAAATTGTCAATGTGAGGGAGCGAGGGATGCAGTAAAGATGGAATAGTGCATCGGAAAGGAGTTAGTCGTATCCCAAAGTAATATCCTGTCGTTTCCATAGAAACGTTACTCGATTTAGAAGGATACGTCATACAACCCATAGTATTTCTTAGCGACGCAATTTCTGTGTTAATTCGTCAATGTGAGAGAGCGAGGGATGCAGTAAAGAATGAATAGTGCATCGGAAAGGAGATAGTCGTATCCGAAATGAAAATCCTGTCGTTTCCATTGAAACGTAACTAGATTTAGAAGACGTCATAGAATCCATAGTATTTCATGGCGACGCAATTTCTGTGTTAATTCGTCAATGTGAGTGCGCGACGACTGCAGTAAAGAAGGAATTTCTGTGTTAATTCGTCAATGTGAGGGCGCGAGGGATGCAGTAAACAAGGAATAGTGCATCTTAAAGAAAATAGTCGTATCCCAAACGAAATTCCTGTCGTATCCACAGAAACGTTACTCGATTTAGAAGGATATGTCATACAACCCATAGTATTTCATAATGACGCAATTTCTGTGTTAATTCGTCAGTGTGACGGAGCGAGGGATGCAATAAAGAAGGAATAGTGCATCGGAAAGGAAACAGTCGTATCCCAAAAGAAAATCCTTACGTATCCATAGTAACGTTACTCGGTTAAGAGGGAGATGTCATAGAACCCATAGTATTTCATAGCGACCCAATATCTGTGTTAAATTGCCAATGTGAGGGAGTGAGGGTGCAGTAAGGAAGGAATAGAGCATCGGAAAGGAGATAGTCGTATCCCAAAATAAAATCCTGTCGTTTCCATAGAAACGTTACTCGATTTAGAAGGAAATGTCATACAACCCATTGTATATCTTAGCGACGCAATATCTGTGTTAATTCGACAATGTGAGGGAGCGACGGATGCAGCAAAGAAGGAATAGTGCATCGGAAAGGAAATAGTCGTATCCCAAAAGAGAATACTGTCGTTTCCATAGAAACGTCACTCGATTGAGGACTAGATTTTATTGAACCCATAGTATTTCATAGCGACGCAATTTATGTGTTAATTCGTCAATGTGAGGGAGCGAGGGATGCAGTAAAGAAGGAATAGTGCATCGGAAAGGAGGTACTCCTATCCCAAAAGAAAATCCTGTCGTTTCCATAGAAACGTTACTCGATTCAGAAGGGGAAGTCATAGAACCCATAGTATTACATAGCAACGCAATTTCTGTGTTAATTCGTCAATGTGAGGGCGCCAGGAGTGCAGTAAAGATGGATAAGTGCATCGGAGATTAGGTAGTCGCATCCCAAAAGAAAATCCAGTCGTTTCCACAGTAACGTTACATGATTTAGAAGGATATGTCATACAACACATGGTATTTCATAGCGACGCAATATCTGTGTTAATTCGTGAATGTGAGGGAGCGAGGGATGCAGTAAAGAATGAATAGTTCATCGGAAAGGAAATAGTCGTATCCCAAAAGAAAATCCTATCGTTTCCTTAGGAACGTTACTCGCTTTAGAGGGAGATGTCATAGAACCCATAGTATTTCATAGCGACGCAATTTCTGTGTTAATTCGTCAATGTGAGGGAGCGAATAATGCAGTAAAGAAAGAATGGTGCATCGGAAAGGAAATAGTCGTATCCCAAAAGAAATTCCTGTCGTTTCCATAGAAACGTTACTCGATTTAGAAGGAAATGCCATACAATCCATAGTATTTCATAGCGACGCAATTTCTGTGTTAATTCGTCAATGTGAGGGAGCGAATGATGCAGTAAAGAATGAATGGTGCATCGGAAAGGAAATAGTCGTATCCCAAAAGAAAATCCTGTCGTTTCCATTGGAACGTTACTCGATTTAGAAGGTGATGTCATAGAACCAATTGTATTTCATGGCGACGCAAAGTTTGTGTTAATTCGTCAATGTGAGGGAGCGAGGGATGCAGTAAAGAACTAATAGTGCATCGGAAGCGAAATACTCGAATCCCAAAAGAAAATACTGCCGTTTCCATAGAAACGTTACCCGATTTATAAGGAGAAGACCTAGAACACATGGTATTTCATAGCGACGCTATGTCTGTGTTAATCCGTCAATGGGAGGGAGTGAGGGATGCAGTAAAGAAGGAATAGTGCAACGGAAAGGAGATACTCTTATCCCAAAAGGAAATAATGTCGTTTCCATAGAAACGTCACTCGATTTAGAAGGAGAAGTAGAACCCATAGAATATCATTGCGACGCAATTCCTGTGTTAATTCGTCAACGAGAAGGAGCGAGGGATGCAGTAAAATAGGAATGGTGCATCGGAAATAAGATACCCGCATCACAAAAGAAGTGACTGTCGTTTCAATAGAAACGTTACTCGATTTAGAAGGAGATGTCACAGAACCCATAGTATTTCATAGCCCCGCAATTTCTGTGTTAATTCGTCAAGGTGAGGTATTGAGGGATGCAGTAAAAGAATGAATACTGCATCGGAAAGGAGATAGTCGTATCCCAAAAGATACTCCTGTCGTTTACGTAGAAACATTACTCGAATTAGAAGGAGAAGTCATTGAACACATTGTATTTCATAGCGACGCAATTTCTGTGTTAATTCGCCAATGTGAGGGAGCGGGGGATGCAGTAAAGAAGGAATAGTGCATCGGAAAGGAGATAGTCGTATCCCAAAAGAAAATCCTGTATCCATAGATACGTTACTCGATTTAGAAGGAAATGTCATAGAACACATAGTATTTCATAGCGACGCAATTTCCGTGTTAATTCGTCAATGTGAGGGAGTGAGGGATGCAGTATAGAAGGAATAGTTCATCGGAAAGGAGATGGTGGTATCCCAAAAGAAATTCCTGTCGTTTCCATAGAAACGTTACTCGATTAAGAAGGAGAGGTAATGGAACCCCTAGTATTTCATAGCGACGCAATTTCTGTGTTAAATCGTCAATGTGAGGGAGCGAGGGATGCAGTGAAGCAGGAATAGTGAATCGGAAATTAGTCAGTCGTATCCCAAAAGAAAACCCTGTCGTTTCCATTGAAACTTTACACCATTTAGAAGGAGATGTCATCGAACACATTCTATTTCATAGCGACGCAATATCTGTGTTAATTCGTCAATGTGAGGGAGCGAGGAGTGCAGTAAAGAAGGAATAGTGTATCGGAAAGGACATACTCGTATCCCAAAAGAAAATCCAATCGTTTCCATAGAAACGTTATTCGATTTACAAGGAGAAGTCATAGAACACATAGTGTTTCGTAGCATCGTAATTTCTTTGTGAATTCTTCAATGTGAGGGCGCGAGGAGTGCAGTAAAGAAGGAATAGTGCATCGGATACGAGTTAGTCGTATCCCAAAAGATAATCCTGTCGTTTCCATAGAAACGTTACTCGATTTACAAGGAGATGTCATAGAACCCACAGTATTTCATAGCGACGCAATTTCTGTGTTAAGTCGTCAATGTGAGGGAGCGATTGAAGCTGTAAAGGAGGAGTAGTGCATCGGAAAGGAGATACTCGTATCCCAAAAGAAAATCCCGTTGTTTCCATAGAAACGTTACTTGATTTACAAGGAGATGTCATAGAAGACAAATTATTTCACAGCGACGCAATGTCAGTGTCAATTCGTCAGTGTGAGGAATCGATGGATGCATTAAAGAAGGAATAGTGCATCGGAAAGGAGATAGTCGTACCCGACATGAAAATCCAGTCGTTTCCACAGAAACGTTACTCCATTTAAAAGGCGATATCATGGACCCATTGTATTTCTTAGCGACGCAATATCTGTGTTAATTCGTCAATGTGAGGGAGCGAAGGTTGCAGTAAAGAAGGAATAGTGCATCGGAAAGGAGATAGTCGCATCCCAAATGAAAATCCTGTCGTTTCCATAGAAACGTTACTCGACGTAGGAGGAGATGTCATAGAACCCATACTATATCATAGCGCCGCAATTTCTGTGTTAAATCGTCAGTGTGAGGGAGCGAGGGATGCTGTCAAGAAGGATTGGTGCATCGGAAAGGAGATTCTCGTATCCCAAAAGAAAATACTGTTGTTTCCATAGAAACGTTACATGATTTAGAAGGATATGTCATGCAACGCATAGTATTTCATAGCGACGCAAATTCTGTGTTAATTCCTCAATGTGAGGGAGCGAGGGATGCAGTAAAGATGGAATAGTGCATCGGAAAGGAGATAGTTGCATCCCAAATGAAAATCCTGTCGTTTCCATAGTAACGATACATGATTTACAAGGATTTGTCATAACAACTGATAGTCTTCCATAGTGACGCAATTTATGTGTTAATTCGTCAATGTGTGGGAGCGAGGGGTGCAGAAAAGATGGAATAGTGCATCGGAAAGGAGATAGTCGTATCCCAAAAGAAAATCCTGTCGTAACCATAGAAACGTTACTCGGTTTAGAGGGAGATGTCATAGAACCCATAGAATTATATAGCGACGCAATTTCTGTGTTAAAATGTCAATGGGAGGGAGCGAGGGATGCTTTACAGAAGGAATTGTGCATCGTAAAGGAGATAGTCGTATCCCAAAATAAACTCCTGTCGTTTCCATAAAAACGTTACTCGATTTAGATGGAGATGATATAGAACCCATAGTATTTCATGGCGAGGCTATTTCTGTGTTAATTCGTCAATGTTAGGGGGCGAGGGATGCAGTAAAGAAGGAATAGTGCATTGGAAAGGAAATAGTGGTATTATAAAGGCACATTTGCATGCCGAGCGTGAGTTTCCGCGGAAACGCGAAATATTAATTAAATAAATAATCAGTGACAAATAAATAAAGCCTATGGCACACAACTGCAGTGCTGTGTCGCTGATAAAACAAAAGCACAATTACGTTACTCTTATGTTTGATTAAGAAAGGGAGAGCTCTGGTAGAAGTGGTGCGAGAAGCACGTATTTTATTTTATTGTCTGGCACACCGCCATATTTCATGTTATAGAAGAATACTGCGAGTTGCAACCACACTAGGCACTCGATTCTGTAAAGAATTATATTTATAAAAGTAAGTAGGATTATGAACTGTAGGCTTATTCATTGAATATATCTGATTTAATAAACTGTGTAACTTTTTTATGTTTAGTAGACAATCACCTCTGTACGACGTATTGGCATGGCTGGCAAATTATTGTAATATTGAGATTTAGATTATGAGTCCGCACCTACCGCAGCAGTCTTTGGAAACGATTTAATTACGAAGTCCGATTATTCAGTTTTATTTCACGGTCAACTACGAGTAACATTGCCTTTACGAAAAAGCCATTGTCAAGCGTCTGATATCGAATAATTAAACGTCCACGTTCCAGATAAGCAAATACAATTGCAATCTCAATCACCATCATACAGATAGAATAATCAATATCTAAATAACAATATATTTTTATTTATTTATTTATTTTATTTATTTTATATTGGCGACTGTGTGTCGGAGTTGTTATTTTGTCATTTGTTACATTGTTCTCTTTGTTTCATGTAAAAAATCAACTTTCTCGACCTGGACGTCAATGTATGAGAGATAACAAAATCTGGAGATATTTTCCAATTCTGAAATTTTGCGGGAAGACGCAATGAAACTTCCAGCAAAATAAGGTAAGACGCAGCATCTTTGCATTAGCAGGCTTGACCAGACGTATAATTCAGTGTATTAGCTTTTCAGTGAATTCTGTAGTGTTTCTTTTCCGCATAACAGTTTCAGTGATAAATTTCATTCTCAGTACTTTTCCCTAAACAATAACGTATGCAACAATACCAATACACGAGTGTACAATATGGCCGACTTCTGTACGATATCATGTAACATGGCCAGCAGCCATTACCAATAATCTCAAATTCAGTTTATATTTTTAAATTAACAGACAGCCATTGTTGCTACGAGCGATTCATGCTCAACTACATTTTATTTTAAAATCAGTGTCAAAAAATTTCTTGAAACATATATCACGTGTGGCATGGTAATAACTAGAAAACAATACGCAAAAATGGAACAGCAAGGACGTACTATTCAGACGCAATCCGACTCGGACGTGAGACAAGTGTTAGAAAATGACTTTACGACAGCAACCGGTAGTGACGATTCATCAAACATTGACGCAAGTGTTGACGAAAATTTTGACAATAGGCCGTCCACTACAAAAATTTCAAAATCTCAATCAGAGCCCATGTTAATGCATGACGTCACGTCTAATGACGCGGCGGGGGCAGAGACCTTGCAAACGGTAAACATTGCCGCATGTTACAAATGCTAATGAAACAAAACGCAGAAAATATGGCAACCTTAAAGGCACAATTAGAGACACAAAATGAACAGTTAAAAACACAAAATGACGAAATCAAATCTGATCTCATAGCAATCAAGACAGGTAATGACACTTTGTGTAAACGTGTGGAACTTATAGACGCCACACTGACCAAACAGATGACCGAACTCAGTACTAAATTTTCCCAGCTCAATACGAGACAAGAAAAGACTACAACTGACGTAGCACTTTTACAGACACAAGTAAAAAACCTTAATGTCACGTGTGAAGTTCTTACTGAACAAATTCAAACATATCCTTCAGTACATGACAATCTTGAAAAACGAATTACTGACGTACAGAATAAATTTGACAATGTTGAACAACACCTGACTGACATCTTACAATCAGATGCCACAGCTCATTTTCAAAATATTAATAAAGAATTTCATGATTGGGTTGAGAACAAAGACAAACATTTTGATAGATGCTTACGTGAAAATTTACCAACAATTGTGCACGACTCCGTAGCGCAATACATTACTAATAACAAACAGCTGATCAGTGACGCAGTACAATCCGTCACTGCACCCATGAGACAATTCACCGATCAATTACAGTCTGAATGTAACGAAAATATCAGTCAAAATGTACAGTTCAGAACCCAATATACATTCGAGTATGATACACACATTCCGCACACGACAAATACACAAGAACAAAACACACCACGACTACAACACATACCACGATGTGGAAACACAAACACAAGCTATTATCATGGTAAACCACAGCAACATTATCGTAATTACTCGCCAGCTGAACATACCAGTAATTACAGTGGAATAAATCCATATCACAATGCGAAGGAAGATGAAAGCTTAATGAAACACAGGCAATTTCAGATTTTTATCCCAGAAAAACGAACCATTCATCCGGTGATTTTTCTTAAATCTTTTAGTAACGCATTTCCACGCACTTGGAGTGACCGGAAAAAGATTTCATATATTGTCGGTTACATCCAAGGCGATGCAGCTGTCTGGGCATACAGTCAAGCTGACGTATGTACCACGTACAGTGAGTTTGAGCGTGCTTTTCTGAACAAATTCTGGTCGCAATCCGTCCAGGAGCGACTCAGAAGACAAATTTTAGAACTTGAAACTTTTAACAGTAAAAATGGTAACTTACGCAGATATTTTGAAAAATACTTGAACATGGGACATTTTTTAAGACGAACCAGTCGCAACGCGTGATATACTCCGTGCGTTGAAGGCCAAATTGCCTTTCAACATTAAACAAAAACTCCTACATATCCCGGATGACGATTCAGATTATTTTTTAACAGCCTTAGATTCGGTTGACATGTTACTTGAAGATCAGCGCTTCGCGCGACAAAACAGCAGCCACAATGTTTACACTAGTGGTATGCAAAACATGCAGGCTTGCCAACTCAATTCTGGCGCGCCCACAGTTGGATACGCGGTACAGCAAAAACAGCAAACTAACATGCCGTCTCAATACGGAAATCAAAATCAACACGCGTATTCCAATACAAACAATAGTTACAACAGTAATAACATTTCATGCGGCAATCCATACAAAAGGCACCGCGGTAATAACTACAACGGTAACAACGGATACAAAGGTAATAACAAAAACACAAACAGAAATACAAATAATAATAACTACGAGCCAAGACAGCATCAAGGTTGGACTCGTAACGATCAGTACTTTCATTCAAACTCTGCTTTACCACAGCAGCCACCAGGTCAAAATTGGAGCATACCTTACGACCGACAGGCAAGTTATAATGCGCAACAGCAACAACAACCGCAAAAGTTTGGAGATCATAATAGGCAATATCCGAATGTGAATATAATAGAAATGACACCTGATGCACAACCTCAATCTGTGTCAGTACCTAGTACAAATGCTAATCCAACAAACTAGAAACAGTCACTACTTTGCCCCAGGTCGTGGCTGAAGAATTCTTGGGGGGCGACTTCAATGTTAATCAGTTATTTGACACCACACTTGAACAACAGAATAATGATATGCCAAGTAATTCTAAACAAAAACTACCTGTTTTATTTATAAGATACAACCACAATAACAATATATCAGATGAACTTTTACAAGACAGTACACAATGTCGTTTAAACACAAATGAAATTGTTTTAGCATCTACTACTAGTGTAGTAGGTGGGATTCCAACTACTATTATCCTAGATACAGGTGCAGCTGTGAGCGTTTTGTCTTTTAATTTCTATAAAAAGATGTGTGAATTGGAACCTGTGCCTGAGTTTCCTGCCCAAAACTGTAAAATAACTACTGCACTAGGTAATACGTCATGTAGGGTTACGAAGCAAGTTTTTGTAAACGTTGAAATAGGTAATGGAACCGTACAATGGCCATTCCTGGTTGTACAAAACCTTGTGACAAATTGCATATTAGGAATAGATATTATGAGCGAGAAGGACTGCATTATAGACTTCTCCAAAGGTAAATGTATTTTAAATGATAAAGGCAGTGTAATTATTATTGATTTGGACAGGAGAACTCTAAAGCATGACAAACACTGTACAGGGTACAAGGTTCAGTTAGTACTTGACAAAGACATTCAAGACATGCAAACACACTCTTCTGACACAGAGCTAATGGACTTGAAAACATTGCTTGATCATAAGATAAGTGAAGCTACAGCTCTCAGTGTACATGAACGTATAAAACTACAGGAAGTGTTATCCAAATATTTACAAGTTTTTACCAAACGATTAGGTGTTATCAACACGTATGTGTACAAGATTGAAGTTAAGCCTCACAAGATCTTCTACCATAAGACATATAACGTACCGTTATCTCAACGACCTGCTGTGTGGCAAGAATTAAAACAAATGTTAGACTGGAAGGTCATTGAACCATCCACCTCACCTTATTGTAGTCCTCTACTTGTTGTCAAAAAATTCAAATGGAAGCATTAGGTTAGTGTTAGACGCACGAGCCATTAATGAAATAATTTTACCGGTTCACACAAAACCTGAAAATTTAGAAGAGCAATTACAGAAATTTCTAGATGCAAAATATTTTTCCACAATAGATCTCGCTAATTCGTTTTGGCAGGTGGGTATCACTCCTGATTCTCGGAAATATACTGCATTTATGTTCGGGAGGCGAACCTATCAGTTTTGTGTTCTACCCTTCGGACTGAATGTCAGCTCTGGGGTATTCATTACAGCCCTGGATACCGTGCTTGGCGACGATTTAGTTGAGACAGTCACACACTATGTAGATGATATACTGATAGCTACACAATCTTGGAATGAACACGTTGACACTCTTCAAAGAATATTAGAAAAATTTGCACAAGCTGGAGTCACAGCCAACCTAAGAAAATCAAAATTTGGTTGCAGTGAGATAAAGTATTTAGGACATATCATTAATTCACGGGGCATACGTCCGGATCCCAGTAAATTAGATGCTATCAGAAACTTTCCTAGCCCTCGAACTAAAAAGCAGTTAAAATCATTCCTTGGGCTATGTTCATTTTTCAGACGTTTTTTGCCACAACCACTTTTGAACAGTAAGCATCTGCTAAATCTACTCAGAAAGAATCAAGTTTGGATCTGGTCGGAACAGTGCCAGAATGACTTTAATACAATTAAATATGCTTTAGTGAATGCTAACATATTGAGCCATCCAGATTTCAATTTAGATTTTTGTATGACTTGTGACGCTTCACGTACTGGCTTGGGCTGTTGCTTATTTCAAGTTGTAAAGAATAAAGAGGAGGAACAGATAAGAATTATTGGGTTTGCGAGTAGCACTCTAACTGAATGTGAGCGTACATACTCCACTACTGAGTTAGAAACACTTTCCATAGTATGGGAATTCAAGAAATTCAATTATTATTTATTTGGATAACATACGGTAATTTACACCGATCAGCAGGCCCTGACATTTTTGTTAACTTGTAAACTTGTACATCCTAGACTATCATGATGGGCAGTTACACTTCAGAACTACTCTTTTGAAATTAAGTACATAAGAGGTAAGGACAACACCATTGCAGACACTTTGTCTAGACTTCCACAAGGTATGAATGATACCAACAGTGACTTAGAAAATATAAATGACTACAGGATTCTCTTAATGCAAGACAAGCAGTATCACCAATATTACATTGATATGTGCAGAAACATGGCTGAATTACAAAAATCTGATCCTCACGGGTATAAGATAATAACATTACTGGTAGAAAAACACAATCATCCTTTGACTAAGTATTACAAGTTACACAATGATGTGTTATTTTACCGCCGACATCCAAATGCTACTAACTGGTGTGTATGCATTCCCAAAGAGTCTGAACGTAATCTAATTTGGCACACACACTTAGTTTGGGGTCATTATGGGACGAAAAAGTGTTTGGCAAAGCTCAGCACATACTGTTATTTTAGCAATATGAGAAGAAAAATTTACAGGGAACTAAAAACATGTGTCATATGTCAAAAATCAAAACCTCAGAATTTATCCACAAAAACAGATTTACATTCTATTTTACCCAGTAAACCCCTGGAAATTCTGTGTACTGACATCAGTGGACCGCATCCAGCAAGCTCTGGAGGCGTCAAATATATCTTAGCTTTTTACGATATATTTTCTAAACATGTAAAACTTTATGCTTTAAAATCCGCCACTGCAAATGCTATAATACGAAGATTCTCAAGTGATTACCTGACGCACGTGGGAAAACCTAAAGCAATTCTATCAGATAATGCAGCATACTACTCTGGGTACAAATGGAGAAATTTCTTGAAGGACAATAACATCAAAAGTATATTTATTTCGAGGTTTAGTCCACAATGTAACGCGACTCAGAGACTTTTCCGAGAATTAAATCGATTCATGAGGACCTATATTTCATCAAAACATACTAATTGTGTGTCCTACCTAAGTCTTTTCGAAGACGTACACAATAACTTAAATATTTACGATACGAATTACACACCTAACAAGATCATGTTCAATTGCAAACAGAACGATCAGTGGATAGAACCATTACCTAAGTTGTCAGACAAGGAAATCACACCTGAACAGAAAATAAAAGAAGTGTTGACTACATTGACACATCACGCACAAATACGAAACAAACATCACAGAAACATAATAAAAAGAAAACAAAAATTCGAGGTAGGAATGCTTGAACTACTTCGTACTCATCATAAATCTGTAGCACTCAAACGACGCAACGCTAAGTGGCGTCTGCTATATGAAGGACCGTATATAATTGTTAACATACCCCATCCTGGTGCGTATCTGTTACAACATCCTAGAACTAACAAAATTATTGGGCTATACGCACACCAAGATCTTAGAGCATTTCATGCCGAATAATGTCAAGGTCATACCCATCAAAATATTGCTAAGCAACTCGAAAAACTCTGTTGTTACAACACAGATAATAAGTAGTATAGAAATTTTCATTTCAGCGGTTCCAGTGACGCAGTTGAAAACAGAAGAACTCTTCTTTCAGCGCGCGCCTCCACCTGAAAGACGGAATATTAATGTAAAATTTATGATTACGTAGCAGTGGATGACATATTAATTTTTCACGGAACATTTGTTACTGAAGGTACCACTAACTTGGTGTGACACCTGACGAACTGACAGACGTCATCTGTGAAGCGATCTTTTACTTTGAGAAATAGATTAGACGCACATCTCTCAACACGAAAAGCATCTATCAGTGTCGAGGCCACACAGACACTCTACACACACGCACAAAACGCGAGGAATCGAACATTTTCTCTCTCTTACTATTTTGAATATTTATTGAGTAGTGAAAACGCCTGGTCTTGCCTACTGATGTAATGAATGTTGTGTCTAACCTATCTTAATTTCAGATGACATCACAAAAAAACATCGATAATATCCCAGCAAAACCGCTAAAGAGGATGTAAATATCTGCAATTCATGAAATCAAATGTGACACAATGTAATAACCTATAGCGATGTAATGATGATGTAAACATGTTTATGTGCAACTATATTATGTTTATGCTAAGAAAATATGTGACGTGTGTATGTATAATTACTTATTTTTTTAACTGATGTATAGTGTAACTGTTACTATGTAAAAAATTTGAACAAAACGAGTGCCAAAAAGACATTGCATAGTGAACCACTGTTCACGGACATTAACGAACATTACTAACTCTGCAACTACGCGGAAACCTATGTGAAAGAAACTGTTAATGCCATTCATTATGCAGCGTATCTATGTAAACGCGATGAACGATTTCCTTGATTAATAACTACGAACATTTAGGTGAGCTATATTCAGCAAAAAACTGAAAATGTGAAGTGCATAATTCGTGCATCATCTAGTGACATTACTACAGTACCCAACTTCAAGATGTTAACTGGATTAAATGGACACAAGGTGCCTGTCCAGAAAACAACACGACGGGTGGAAGAATTTTGGTTGGAACTTCAGGGAATGAAATGTTCTCGAAATGTGACGGACACTCTTACCTGGACTGTCCAAGGATCGACGTCAGCTATGTGCCGTCCAAGGTTCTGCAACCAAGCTTCCACGGAATGTAAAAAACGAACTGCACGTGGAACAATTACTCGACGGGTCACGTCTGATCTGTAATAAGCAATGCTTTTAGTCACAACGAACTGCATCACTACGACTATAATGGAAATGAGAAATGGACACGCTTATGTATTAATCACGTTGTTATACAACGATGTTACTGTGATCAAAAAACTTTACCACGACGATACTAACCTGTAATAAATTATTGTGCAGCAGATGAATATGAACTGTAATAACGACACGATGTGTATAGGTCAACGCACCTGAAAAATACGGACATTTTTCTTTGAAGTATTTCAAAACAATACTATGTAACTAAGAACATTCAACAATCTAAGTTGTATTGTGTTATAACAAATATTGTAAATTTAAAACTAAGTTACCTGTCATAGAATGTAGTCTTCATATGTAATCTTGGTTGAACATTTTCTTTGTGCAACGACTGAAAAACGCGCGCACACGAACAATATGAACTGCAATACTGTGCCGCGTGATCTAACTATATGATATAACGGCAGTCCCGCAGTTACACAGACGCTTCTGCGCATGCGCGCACTCTATCTGCCAACATAAGAACTTTTACGGCGCACCCGCGTCATTCAAATTTTGTGTATAATGTGTATAATGTGTAATGTAAGTCATGTAAATAGTTGTAGATAACTTAGATTTTCTTGTGCCTTTAGGTGAATTGCTCGCCTACAGGTGTGTCCTTTGGCCTCGCAATTCAGGGGGCAATATAAAGGCACATTTGCATGCCGAGCGTGAGTTTCCGCGGAAACGCGAAATATTAATTAAATAAATAATCAGTGACAAATAAATAAAGCCTATGGGACACAACTGCAGCGCTGTGTCGCTGATAAAACAAAAGCACAATTACGTTACTCTTATGTTTGATTAAGAAAGGGAGAGCTCTGGTAGAAGTGGTGCGAGAAGCACGTATTTTATTTTATTGTCTGGCACACCGCCATATTTCATGTTATAGAAGAATACTGCGAGTTGCAACCACACTAAGCACTCGATTCTGTAAAGAATTATATTTATAAAAGTAAGTAGGATTATGAACTGTAGGCTTATTCATTGAATATATCTGATTTAACTAACTGTGTAACTTTTTTATGTTTAGTAGACAATCACCTCTGTACGACGTATTGGCATGGCTGGCAAATTATTGTAATATTGAGATTTAGATTATGAGTCCACACCTACCGCAGCAGTCTTTGGAAACGATTTAATTACGAAGTCCGATTATTCAGTTTTATTTCACGGTCAACTACGAGTAACATTGCCTTTACGAAAAAGCCATTGCCAAGCGTCTGATATCGAATAATTAAACGTCCACGTTCCAGATAAGCAAATACAATTGCAATCTCAATCACCATCATACAGATAGAATAATCAATATCTAAATAACAATATATTTTTATTTACTTATTTATTTTATTTATTTTATAGTATCCCAAAAGGATATCCTGTCGTTTCCATAGAAACGTTACTCGATTTAGAAGGAGAAGTCATAGAACCCATAGTATTTCATAGCGACCCAATTTCCTTGTTGATTCGACATAGTAAAGGCGCGAGGAGTGCTTTAAAGAAGGAATAGTGCATCGGAAAGGAGATAGTCGTTTCCCAAAAGAAAATCCCGTCGTTTCCATAGAAACGTTTCTCGATCTACAAGGCGATGTCACAGAAGCCATAGTATTTCATAGCCCCGCAATTTCTGTGTTAATTCGTCAAGGTGAGGTATTGAGGGAATCAGTAAAAGAATTAATACTGCATCGGAAAGGAGATAGTCGTATCCCAAAAGATACTCCTGTCGTTTACGTAGAAACATTACTCGAATTAGAAGGAGAAGTCATTGAACACATTGTATTTCATAGCGACGTAATTTCTATGTTAATTCGCCAATGTAAGGGAGCGGGGGATGCAGTAAAGAAGGAACAGTGAACCGAAAAGGAGGTAGTCGTATCCCAAAAGAAAATCCTGTTTCCATAGATACGTTCCTCGATTTAGAAGGAAATGTCATAGAACCCATAGTATTTCATAGCGACGCAATTTCCGTGTTAATTCGTCAATGTGAGGGAGTGAGGGATGCAGTAAAGAAGGAATAGATCATCGGAAAGGAGATGGTCGTATCCCAAAAGAAATTCCTGTCGTTTCCATAGAAACGTTACTCGATTTAGAAGGAGAGGTAATGGAACACTTAGTATTTCATAGCGGCGCAATTTCTGTGTTAAATCGTCAATGTGAGGGAGCGAGGGATGCAGTGAAGCAGGAATAGTGCATCGGAAATTAGTCAGTCGTATCCCAAAAGAAAACCCTGTCGTTTCCATTGAAACTTTACACCATTTAGAAGGAGATGTCATCGAACACATTCTATTTCATAGCGACGCAATATCTGTGTTAATTCGTCAATGTGAGGGAGCGAGGAATGCAGTGAAGAAGGAATAGTGCATCGGAAAGGGCATACTCGTATCCCAAAAGAAAATCCAATCGTTTCCATAGAAACGTTATTCGATTTACAAGGAGAAGTCATAGAACACATAGTGTTTCGTAGCGTCGTAATTTCTTTGTGAATTCGTCAATGTGAGGGCGCGAGGAGTGCAGTAAAGAAGGAATAGTGCATCGGATACGAGATAGTCGTATCCCAAAAGATAATCCTGTCGTTTCCATAGAAACGTTTTTCGATTTACAAGGAGATGTCATAGAACCCACAGTATTTCATAGCGACGCAATTTCTGTGTTAAGTCGTCAATGTGAGGGAGCGAGGGAAGCTGTAAAGAAGGATTAGTGCATCGGAAAGGAGATACTCGTATCCCAAAAGAAAATCCTGTTGTTTCCATAGAAACGTTACTCGATTTACAAGGAGATGTCATAGAACACAAAGTATTTTACAGCGACGCAATGTCAGTGTTAATTCGTCATTGTGAGGAAGCGAGGGATGCAGTAAAGAAGGAATAGTGCATCGGAAAGGAGATAGTCGTATCCAAAATGAAAATCCAGTCGTTTCCACAGAAACGTTACTCCATTTAAAAGGCGATATCATTGAAACCATTGTATTTCATAGGGACGCAATATCTGTGTTAATTCGTCAATGTGAGGGAGCGAGGGATACAGTAAAGAAGGAATAGTGCATCGGAAACGAGATACTCTTATCCCAAAAGATAATACTGTTGTTTCCATAGAAACGTTACTCGATTTACAAGGAGATTTCATGGGTCCCATAGTATTTCATAGCGACGCAATTCTTGTGTTTATTCATCAATGTGAGGAAGCGAAGGTTGCAGTAAAGAAGGAATAGTGCATCGGAAAGGAGATACTCGTATCCCAAAAGAAAATCCTGCCGTTTCCATAGAAACGTTACTCGATGTAGGAGGAGATGCCATAGAATCCATACTATATTATAGCGCCGCAATTTCTGTGTTAAATCGTCAATGTGAGGGAGCGAGGTATGCTGTAAAGTAGGATTGGTGCATCGGAAAGGAGATTCTCGTATCCCGAATGAAAATCCTGTCGTTTCCATAGTAACGTTACAATATTTACAAGGATTTGTCATACAACTGATAGTCTTCCATAGCGACGCAATTTCTGTGTTAATTCGTCAATGTGAGGGAGCGAGGGATGCAGTAAAGGAGGAATAGTGCATCGGAAAGGAGATAATCGTATCCCAAAAGAAAATCCTGCCGTTTCCATAGAAACGTTACTCGATGTAGAAGGAGATGTCATAGAACGCATACTATATCATAGCGCCGCCAATTTCTGTGTTAAATCGTCAATGTGAGGGAGCGAAGGTTGCAGTAAAGAAGGAATAGTGCATCGGAAAGGAGATACTCGTATCCCAAAAGAAAATCCTGCCGTTTCCACAGAAACGTTACTCGATGTAGGAGGAGATGCCATAGAATCCATACTATATTATAGCGCCGCAATTTCTGTGTTAAATAGTCAATGTTAGGGAGCGAGGTATGCTGTAAAGAAGGATTGGTGCATCGGAAAGGAGATTCTCGTATCCCAAATGAAAATCCTGTCGTTTCCATAGTAACGTTACTTGATTTACAAGGATTTGTCATACAACTGATAGTCTTCCATAGCGACGCAATTTCTGTGTTAATTCGTCAATGTGAGGGAGCAAGGGATGCAGAAAAGATGGAATAGTGCATCGGAAAGGAGATAGTCGTATCCCAAAAGAAAATCCTGTCGTAACCATAGAAACGTTACTCGGTTTAGAGGGAGATGTCAAAGAACCCATAGAATTACATAGCGACGCAATTTCTGTGTTAAAATGTCAATGGGAGGGAGCGAGGGATGCTTTAAAGAAGGAATTGTGCATCGTAAAGGAGATAGTCGTATCCCAAAATAAACTCCT
This sequence comes from Schistocerca piceifrons, assembly GCF_021461385.2. NCBI lineage: Eukaryota > Metazoa > Arthropoda > Insecta > Orthoptera > Acrididae > Schistocerca > Schistocerca piceifrons. The sequence goes on from NW_025728275.1 coordinate 2,478,200, forward strand.
GTCGTTTCCATAGAAACGTTACTCGATTTAGATAAAGATGATATAGAACCCATAGTATTTCATGGCGAGGCAATTTCTGTGTTAATTCGTCAATGTTAGGGGGCGAGGGATGCAGTTTAAGAAGGAATAGTGCATTGGAAAGGAAATAGTGGTATCCCAAAAGGATATCCTGTCGTTTGCATAGAAACGTTACTCGATTTAGAAGGAGAAGTCATAGAACCCATAGTATTCCATAGCGACGCATTTTCCTTGTTAATTCGTCAAAGTGAAGGCGCGAGGACTGCTTTAAAGAAGGAATAGTGCATTGGAATGGATATAGTCGTTTCCCAAAAGAAAATGCCGTCGTTTCCATAGAAACGTTTCTCGAATTACAAGGCGATGTCGTAGAACCCATAGTATTTCGTAGCGACGCAATTTCTGTGTTAATTCGTCAATGTGATGGCGCGAGGATTGCAGTAAAGAAGGAATAGTGCATCGGAAAGGAGATAGTCGTATCCCAAAAGAAAATCCTGTCGTTTACATAGAAACGTCACTCGAATTACAAGGAGATGTCATAGAACCCATTGTATTTCATAGCGCCGCAATTTCTGTGTTAATTCGTCAATGTGAGGGAGCAGGGGATGCAGTAAGAATGGAATAGTGCATCGGAAAGGAGATAGTCGTATCCCAAAAGAAAATCCAGTCGTTTCCATTGAAACGTTACTCGATTTTCAAGATGTCATAGAATCCATAGTATTTCATGGCGACGCAATTTCTGTGTTAAATTGTCAATGTGAGGGAGCGAGGGATGCAGTAAAGATGGAATAGTGCATCGGAAAGGAGTTAGTCGTATCCCAAAGTAATATCCTGTCGTTTCCATAGAAACGTTACTCGATTTAGAAGGATACGTCATACAACCCATAGTATTTCTTAGCGACGCAATTTCTGTGTTAATTCGTCAATGTGAGAGAGCGAGGGATGCAGTAAAGAATGAATAGTGCATCGGAAAGGAGATAGTCGTATCCGAAATGAAAATCCTGTCGTTTCCATTGAAACGTAACTAGATTTAGAAGACGTCATAGAATCCATAGTATTTCATGGCGACGCAATTTCTGTGTTAATTCGTCAATGTGAGTGCGCGACGACTGCAGTAAAGAAGGAATTTCTGTGTTAATTCGTCAATGTGAGGGCGCGAGGGATGCAGTAAACAAGGAATAGTGCATCTTAAAGAAAATAGTCGTATCCCAAACGAAATTCCTGTCGTATCCACAGAAACGTTACTCGATTTAGAAGGATATGTCATACAACCCATAGTATTTCATAATGACGCAATTTCTGTGTTAATTCGTCAGTGTGACGGAGCGAGGGATGCAATAAAGAAGGAATAGTGCATCGGAAAGGAAACAGTCGTATCCCAAAAGAAAATCCTTACGTATCCATAGTAACGTTACTCGGTTAAGAGGGAGATGTCATAGAACCCATAGTATTTCATAGCGACCCAATATCTGTGTTAAATTGCCAATGTGAGGGAGTGAGGGTGCAGTAAGGAAGGAATAGAGCATCGGAAAGGAGATAGTCGTATCCCAAAATAAAATCCTGTCGTTTCCATAGAAACGTTACTCGATTTAGAAGGAAATGTTATACAACCCATTGTATATCTTAGCGACGCAATATCTGTGTTAATTCGACAATGTGAGGGAGCGACGGATGCAGCAAAGAAGGAATAGTGCATCGGAAAGGAAATAGTCGTATCCCAAAAGAGAATACTGTCGTTTCCATAGAAACGTCACTCGATTGAGGACTAGATTTTATTGAACCCATAGTATTTCATAGCGACGCAATTTATGTGTTAATTCGTCAATGTGAGGGAGCGAGGGATGCAGTAAAGAAGGAATAGTGCATCGGAAAGGAGGTACTCCTATCCCAAAAGAAAATCCTGTCGTTTCCATAGAAACGTTACTCGATTCAGAAGGGGAAGTCATAGATCCCATAGTATTACATAGCAACGCAATTTCTGTGTTAATTCGTCAATGTGAGGGCGCCAGGAGTGCAGTAAAGATGGATAAGTGCATCGGAGATTAGGTAGTCGCATCCCAAAAGAAAATCCAGTCGTTTCCACAGTAACGTTACATGATTTAGAAGGATATGTCATACAACACATGGTATTTCATAGCGACGCAATATCTGTGTTAATTCGTGAATGTGAGGGAGCGAGGGATGCAGTAAAGAATGAATAGTTCATCGGAAAGGAAATAGTCGTATCCCAAAAGAAAATCCTATCGTTTCCTTAGGAACGTTACTCGCTTTAGAGGGAGATGTCATAGAACCCATAGTATTTCATAGCGACGCAATTTCTGTGTTAATTCGTCAATGTGAGGGAGCGAATAATGCAGTAAAGAAAGAATGGTGCATCGGAAAGGAAATAGTCGTATCCCAAAAGAAATTCCTGTCGTTTCCATAGAAACGTTACTCGATTTAGAAGGAAATGCCATACAATCCATAGTATTTCATAGCGACGCAATTTCTGTGTTAATTCGTCAATGTGAGGGAGCGAATGATGCAGTAAAGAATGAATGGTGCATCGGAAAGGAAATAGTCGTATCCCAAAAGAAAATCCTGTCGTTTCCATTGGAACGTTACTCGATTTAGAAGGTGATGTCATAGAACCAATTGTATTTCATGGCGACGCAAAGTTTGTGTTAATTCGTCAATGTGAGGGAGCGAGGGATGCAGTAAAGAACTAATAGTGCATCGGAAGCGAAATACTCGAATCCCAAAAGAAAATACTGCCGTTTCCATAGAAACGTTACCCGATTTATAAGGAGAAGACCTAGAACACATAGTATTTCATAGCGACGCTATGTCTGTGTTAATCCGTCAATGGGAGGGAGTGAGGGATGCAGTAAAGAAGGAATAGTGCAACGGAAAGGAGATACTCTTATCCCAAAAGGAAATAATGTCGTTTCCATAGAAACGTCACTCGATTTAGAAGGAGAAGTAGAACCCATAGAATATCATTGCGACGCAATTCCTGTGTTAATTCGTCAACGAGAAGGAGCGAGGGATGCAGTAAAATAGGAATGGTGCATCGGAAATAAGATACCCGCATCACAAAAGAAGTGACTGTCGTTTCAATAGAAACGTTACTCGATTTAGAAGGAGATGTCACAGAACCCATAGTATTTCATAGCCCCGCAATTTCTGTGTTAATTCGTCAAGGTGAGGTATTGAGGGATGCAGTAAAAGAATGAATACTGCATCGGAAAGGAGATAGTCGTATCCCAAAAGATACTCCTGTCGTTTACGTAGAAACATTACTCGAATTAGAAGGAGAAGTCATTGAACACATTGTATTTCATAGCGACGCAATTTCTGTGTTAATTCGCCAATGTGAGGGAGCGGGGGATGCAGTAAAGAAGGAATAGTGCATCGGAAAGGAGATAGTCGTATCCCAAAAGAAAATCCTGTATCCATAGATACGTTACTCGATTTAGAAGGAAATGTCATAGAACACATAGTATTTCATAGCGACGCAATTTCCGTGTTAATTCGTCAATGTGAGGGAGTGAGGGATGCAGTAAAGAAGGAATAGTTCATCGGAAAGGAGATGGTGGTATCCCAAAAGAAATTCCTGTCGTTTCCATAGAAACGTTACTCGATTTAGAAGGAGAGGTAATGGAACCCCTAGTATTTCATAGCGACGCAATTTCTGT